>NC_142945.1:54618899-54631399 GCF_046866305.1 Octopus bimaculoides
ATGGTTATTTGCGTCACTAGTGTCTAAATAGACTCAGAAGTTCTATTATATTGCTGATGGAGGGATCGACTGCTATGTCTAGCCGAATATCTGTCTTTCATAAGGCCAAGAACGGCCAAGGAATTTCGGTGGGCGTAGAGAGTGGTTCTCGCCCGCGAGTGATATAAACATGAGTGCTTCTATACACCACAAATTCGTATGAATGGTTCCCTCATGGTAAATAACGCAGAATTCTGTCTTCTAACACAACGTTCATTTTAGGTCGGAGATACATATTACCTTTTAGAGGCGACAGAATTTGTGCTAATTTTATTATTAATTATTTTATGTTTTTTTTCTTAATTTATTAATTTTGATTTATTCATGTTAATTAATTGTCGTTAATAGACCGTTTGCATTGTATCTAAAATAGACCATGACTTCTCAAATCACAATAGAGTATTTTATTTCTGTCTGCATTTTATTAGGTTAATAAAACTTGTTCTTTACTGAAATTATGCTTTTTATTTTATTTTCCTAATTCTTTTATTTCTGCTTTATTCAGTATCTTAATAATAATACTGATATTTACAGAGAGATTTTTGTTGACTTTGGTAAGGTGCTATGGTAATTTAAAAAGTTTATTTTTCAGACATCCGATAAATTCACTTATCCGGCAACGCTCGGGTCCCAGTATTGCCGGATAGTTGAGAGTTTACTATACTTGAGAAGCTTTTGTTAAATTCTATTTGAATAGTGAGCAATTCAAATCTGAACAATGTTACATTTATTTCTATATTTTGTAATTTCATAGATGCACCAGACGGTTAAACGCCAAGAGCTTTGTGGCAGCATTCTAACTGCGTTGAGATTCCTTTTGTTTGTTCATTTCCAGTTAAGATCCGGATGAGTACCTTTTTAAATTGCGATGAACGTTTGATCTGAAGAGAACTAAAAATAACAAATATATGTTCATTGACTTGTCTGTGTTTGTGTGCGCGCGTGTGTATATGTGTGTGGAAATGAAAATAAAAGAAAGTGAACTGTTTCATATAAAATAATGTTGTTTTAAGATTTTGAAATGTTACATGAAACAACAAAAGTAATTATGAATAAAATCACAACATAATCAAGTTATTAATGTATCAGGCTAACAGTGAAAGGTCGGTATTAGAAGATATACGGTTGAAGATTTGTATAATGATACGAGTTCTTGACTGTACCAATAACCAAGACATTGACATTTTCTTAATCCAACCCTATTAGCTGTAAGTAGAAATCATAGCTGAGATACATCACCAAGCAATAAGAAGCGGGAGCACTGTTGCATAGTCTAGAAACTTATCATTAGCTTCGAGCCCTCAGTTCATGTCATCTTATGGAAAAGCTCCCTCCCTATTACTTCACTAACAAGAAATCCTGTTTTTACTAATCACGGTAAAGTACATTTTGTAATTCTAATATATGAAATGGCGAAGGCAGCGAGTTCAGAATGTGTGTGTGTGTGTGTGTGTGTGTGTGTGTGTGTGTGTGTGTGTGTGTGTGTGTGTGTGTGTGTGTGTGTGTGTGCGTGTGTGTGTGTGCGTGTGTGTGTGTTTGGTTTTAAAAATATTCAAGATATGTAAACAGTCTTCTATTGTATTGCTTCGTCGTGAGCTCTGTGCAAAGCCAACAATTTTTTGAAGTCGAAATATTGTCTTGTAATACAAATTGACATCAGTCCTCATCATGAGATGCTGGCTCTACAAAGGACGTGTTTGAGTGTTCATCATGTGATGTAATCAGAAACATTGGGACTTGAAATATGCGTTGCTTGAGAACAATTGGGTTGTATTGAAATTAAATTTCCTGGCGGTGTTTAATATTCTCTCGTGAAATCATCCGTTAAATCAGTAAATCCTATCACATTAAATAAACAGTGGAAACGTATATCGTTCAAAATGAAACATTATTCATTTTATATGAGATGTTATTTCGTTTCCTATTTTCCCAATCAAAACCTAGAGTAATTAGTTTTCGTTAAATTATTTTACTTTATCGGGATTTGCTTTGTTTTGTTTTTGTTTTTGTTTTTGTTTTTAGATAACACTGCTCTGCTCTGAAAAAGTTTATGTCCTTATTTAGTCTTCTTTGACATGGCTTTTTATTGAAACATCGTTAACAATAGACCAGCAAGAACAGATTCAAACATACATCTTATGTCCTCTTATCGGTCTGTCAGCTATATCAATACTTAATTTCTTCTCTTTTATTCATGATTGTGTCAAAATTTATCCCAGTTTTACACAAATAATATCAGATCAGCAACGCCTGTAATTTAACAAGAGAACTGTTGATTAAGAATTTCCTTTCTGGGAGTGAAAGACAATAGAATTAAGATAATGTAGTTATAATGTTTGCTCAACTGGCGTTTTGTTGAGATAGACATTCTTTATAAACAAGGCGACCAATCAACGTTAAGCCACTACAGCTAAGTCATAGAATAAACAAAAAACAAACTTATCTAAGAAAGCAAACAGTATCGAAAGAGAGGAGTAAGGAGCGAATGTAATTTATATACATTTAATGAATGTGAGCGATAAAATGGACGTGTGCGCGTCCATGTGTATGCATGTATATAAGTATATGTGTGTACGTACACGTTTATTCCTCTATGGCTCTCATTGGCTGTTTGTGTGTTGGTGTGTGCATCTTACCCGAGCAGTATTTGTGATGACTGGCAAAGAAGGTAGTTAGCAAAGTAGATTATTTATTAAGAGACTCTAGAAAACCAGTTGAATTATTTGAGTAATCTTCGTCCATCTTGGATGTATGAAATGTCTATGTCACATTTCCTAATCATTTGTTTCATATCAGACTTGAATAAACGTTGTGCTTCAACATCGCTGACTTTTCGAAAATGTCTCTAGAGCAACTTCTATTCGGTGGTAACGTTGATGAAAACTCCACACCGAGCGTCAAACTCAACTAGCCATCACATGGCCAAAATATGTCTTAGTTGCTGAAAGTGGGTTGTAAATGATAAATCTGTTCCGCTCTCTATAACTGAAGATAAAATATTTTCGTCACTTTTTATCATAATGTTTATGTATCACGTTACATAAACGAAGAGAAGCCTTTTTTTTTTATATACCCACCGACCATACGTATGATAACAGGTAGAAATGAAAATCTATCTCTCGAATATCAAAGCAAAAGACTTCCCTTTCATCAATTTTTGACAAGACATTCACCAACTCCGAAAAACCTCATTTCAACAAAAGTGAATAACTTTTACCCCGTCCCAAATACCAATATCTGGCATCTTCTGCTTACACTAAGTTATTGTATTCATCAGCCTGTTCCATTAGTGTTCTGCATATTTTAAGGTGCGGATCACTTCCCTTCCTTGTGTGCTTTGGTATGACAATCAGAACAATCCTTATTGCAGGTAACATTGTCAACAATATTAGCGACAATGTGATGAATCATGGGAAGCTAATATCTTCCGGAGATTTTTGGATATGGAAACATTTTATCATAACCTGTAGAATCTGCAACCATAGCAACCCCTCATTTTGATCAAGTATTTAAAGCCTGTCTCATATTCTTGTATAGCATTGCGGGTGATAAGTCTCGACTAACCCATTCTTCGAAAACAGCTTCTGCCAGAATTTGAAACCATTGTCCTTATTAATATTCCAACTATTTTTATATAAATAATTTATTTTTATATTTTAGTATATCATTTTTAATATATTTTATATGATATTATTGTTATTAATATTTATTTTTATTTTTTATCTATTTATTGTTTTCATAATCTTTATATTCACATCCTGTCCAGTTTTATATTCTTCCATATAATATCATTAATATTCATAGCAACATATCAATACTTGTTTGTTTGTTTATCTATATGCACGTGAAGATACACATTTTGTCCTCATGTGATTATACTCCGTAATACCATATATTTTTTCTTTTCCTAAGCATGGGGAACCCGCGTCAACGAGGTGCCACATTCTAATCAGTTCTTATATTAGGCATTCAGTTCTTAAATATTTACATATACACACGAAAATATGTCACTCTACAGTTAGTTAATTTTATCATCGTCGTATGATCATCGTAATGGTTAAATTATTTGTAGAGATGAAAGAAAAATATCTACTTATAAGAGAGAACTAGATAGAGAAATACATAGATGCATACACAATTTCATATATAAATGTATGCATACGTACACACACACACACACACACACACACACACACACACACATATATATATATATATATATATATATATATATATATACACGCTCTCTCTCTCTCTCTTTCTCTCTCTCTCTCTCTCTCACACACACACACACACACACACACACACACACAAACGCATACAGACATTACTGAACACAGCTGTAAATTCGAAATTTCAACTTGCTCGTCATTTGAAACTGTTTGCGTCATCGAAACGCAACGAAACTTTGAAGTTACAATCTGTCCCGTACTAGATACATCAGAAGATTCTAGTTTCAATACTGAATCATCTCAAGGTTGCTTGTTTGCTTTCTTTCCCTGTTTATGTATCCTTGTTTGTAATTGTTAAACTAAAGACTATTTATCTAATCAATTCATTACTGGTAATTCATTACCGTATTGTGTTTTGCAACCATTATAGACTACCAAGAAAACTCGTAGAAATAAACTTAAAACTGAAAAGACCGTACTGCTAACAGAAATGCAGGACACACTATTGATTGATATACCAGTAATATACTTGGTAGTGCAGTATGACTGAACAACAAAATACAGTGTCTCTACCAGCAATAAATGTGTACGCATCAGTTATTAAGAATGTTTGATATGTAAATTGGTCCCTCCAATAGTGTTGCGCCCCTAAAGTTAGTGGCTATTTAAGCAATATGTTCGAGGATAGTTAAGGGATTGGATACTGCTATCTTATTTTAGCAACTTCAGAAAGATGGAAGGCACTCAAAAGAATTTGAACCCGGAACGTAAAGATTCACATGAAATACCGTATGTCATTTTGGCTATGAGTGCCAAACGTTTAATTATATTTATCGTAGTTTTACCCCCAGATTAGGCCTGAAATACCAAACGTGTAATCAGACTCCCTCTAACTCTGCCCAATCCGCTGGTGGTTTGGTATATTAGCCATTAACTGTGCTCAATACATTCTTTTTTGTTTAAGATGGTAAGCTATGCATTTAATGAGATGTGGTTGGTATTTCTAGCATGTGGTTTGATGACTCCGTGCTTTTTCAATGGTTTGTCCAGTCGCTTAGTTTTTGAAACCAAACAAACAAAGCTTTTCTTCTTGTCATATCTGATAGAAGAGATCCAACAGATCGAAACAGCCGCCTCTCTCACAATTTTCTTGCAGTAACTTTACAATACATTGGTTGTGTATCTGTGCATGTCTGTGTGTATCCACATACACACGTGCACACTCATACACACACACACACAAATGCGTGTGCACGTGTGTATTTGTACGCGTTTTATCGTGTGTGTGTGGTTGAGTAATTGAATATAATTTCGTTACTTCAGTGAGTTTCTCACTCTCCGTGTGGTCTTCCGTCAAGTCTATTCCCAGCAGCGAATTACAGACTCGAAAATAGTTGCTTTTTTTCTTATGATTTTTCTTTCTGTCTTTCAATATTTTTCCCGTGTCTGTGTATAACTAGTTTCCCGTCTCGAAGAATTCATTGAAATATCATCAAACCTCGAGGTAGGGGATATATAGCCAAAGAATTTCAATAATGTTATTAATCTCTCCTCGAGCATATTTTTTGTTTATTTTTATTTTTTACATGCTATGAAGGTAAAGAGAAGGATCTAAGAAAACTAGCGTCGGTCTGCCTTGGCAAATAGTGCATACAATACAGCATAAACAGTGGAATGAATTACTCTGCTGGAAGTGAGAAAATGTGATGTTTTCCACATGGCACTCTGTCGGTGGTGGAGATGACTTTTTTCCTTCATCTTTATATAATTATTTTTCGATGGCCTTAGAAAACACAAATCTTCAACGAATGGTACTGATCCAAAACTTACTGACATACTTAAGTCCTTCCCTCCTTATGGAGCTTAGGTCATCGATGACTTTTCTCCATTGTTCTGGTCTTTGGACGGTTTTTTTTTTCTGGATTAGATTCCTGCTTTTTCAGGCCGCTTCCTTTCGGATTTTGTTTCACTGCGTCATATCTTCCCCTGACGGAAGGCCGTCATCTACCACACCTCGTTGATTTTGAATTGTCATCGACGCTTCTTAAACTTTGATTTTTTTTTTCTTGTCGGTTAGGATGTTGACTTCATGCAAACCCATTTTTACCTCTAGAAAGAGTTGGACCCTATCAATGTGGTCTCTATCGTCTGACCTGAGAGACCCTATCGGGAGCTTGCGCTCCGCTAGCACAGTTTTCGGGGTCATCGAGGCAGACAAACCATCACACAACAACAAGAATTCAACCTCGCGGTGGATCAAAGGCGGTCAGAGATGGGGTTTTATTAAAAGCATTAAGGATTTGGGATATATTAGCAGCTAATAAATGTTTTCAGATATTTTTCACACTAATATAATGATATTGGTGTTGTGGTTTATCCCAGGTCAGCCGTGACGTAGACCTATAATCGAAACGTCCCCATCCATGCCCACTTCATCATCGTGTACATATAACACTACATTCTTCAATTTATTTCTTTGTTATTTTTAAGACTCTGAGGTAGAGTTTGTCAGCAACTGATGTCAGTGCCAATTATTACGTAGAGGTTCTTGCATTGGTTCGGCGGATGTAGTAATTTTGAAAGGTTATCTCCTTTGTCATTACATGAATCTTGGACCATATCATTATATATACATTGCACTTTTTAAGACAACAAATACAATTCACAGCACATTAGGTTCTTATTTTTAGCAGGTCGATCGACAACAGTTCATTCTAATCTAATAGTTCGCTCGTTAATTTCGAGATTTTAATTCATACAACTTGTGTTCATTGTTCAAATCCTGCGCTATTCTTCAATTTTATTCTTTTTCTACACTGGCGATAAAATAATCACCAGTTGTAGATCTGATTGAACCACAAATCGAATCACCAATCTACCAATATACTGTTGTAACTCAAGGTGAGAGTAACTAATGAGGAAACTCTGTATCGTCTCTAGTTCTTCAGGAAATAGTTAAATCACTTCATTAGAAAAAAAAAGCGAAAAAGCATTTCATAAATACATTCGTGTATAATGTATAGCATGAAAGAAATTATGCGGCGGCCGATATCGACTGCAATTGTTTATATTATATGACGGTTCTATAAGAGATGCTTCGGGGATAAACAACAACAATATGTAGAATTATATAAACATAGAAAAAGATCATTAACGTTTAACATTTTAAAGAATTTAGAACAGTTTTCATTTATTTAATGTTTTTCGCAAGTAAATTTGATTTTTTGTTAAATATATTTCCTGATGGATATAGACAATTTTTTTTTTCTTTTGGTATTCCTAATTAATTATTTTAATTTAAATGAGTTTGTATTAATAAATAACTATTCAAAATGTATACCATTTTCATCTCAGAACATTTTTCCCAGTAGGTTTACTGATTTCTTTCATCATTTTCAGTATGCAAATTCCGAGGATATATAAAATGTTACTCAACTACACCAAAAACTCTATATTTAATAGCGAAATATTTCGTACAAAAGTATGTAAATCACGTATTTAAAATTCCTAACATAATTATTTTACAAGTTTTTCTTCAGCATTGAATGTGCCTGCATGTATGAATATGTTTATATATATGTACATCATATATATATATATATATATATATATATATATATATATATATATATATATATACCCACCATAACCTTTATTATATATATATATATATATGTGTGTGTGTGTGTGTGTGTGTGTGTGTGTGTGTGTGTGTGTGTGTGTGTGTATGTGTGTGTGTGTATGTATGCATGCATGTATGTATGTATGTATGTATGTATATATGTATGTATACATCTAACATAGGATAACATTTTCAAAAAATTTTATTTGTGGCCAGCATATTAAAAGATACCTTATTTATAACATAACCATTGTTTTACTTGTGTCACTTTTTCTTTATACATATGCATGTATATATATATATATATATATATATATATATATATACCACACACACACACACACACACACACACACAGAGGCATAGATAGATAGATAGATAGATAGATAGATAGATAGATAGATAGATAGATAGATAGATAGATACAACAGCCTCATAAAACATGCAACTGAAATATCAGGTCACTAGCTTAAAGTGTAGATGGCTGAGTATGTGTGTGTGTAATTATCATAATTTTTTATATCATCTTCAAGCAATTAACGTCTTTTAAACAGTTAAATTATTTAATAATCTTTAATATTCACATAATGCCACAGTACATGCTTTTTTCTTTTGCTGTAAGGGCCAAAATTTATTGATTCAGCCCAATATATTTTGGCTCTTTTATAATTAATCACAAAGTATTGAAAACTTAGACTTGTCTTGATGGAATCTGAACTTACAAAATAAACTTTCTTTACGTATCCTCAAGTTATTTGCCCTGTCGCACATTCGATCGTAATATTTCTTCGCTGCGTCTCATTGCCAAGTTAAATAATAAAATTCTATATTTCTGTATTATAAAATATAGAACAATATCACATTAACATCTGTCAAAACATATTTGTACAGTCTTACATATAACTATCGATTGATAAAGTTGAGTTTTATACTAGCTGAGACACTGCAAATATTTGACGAATTTGAAGGGTAGACGTCTGAAAGATATTAATTTGTCTTTTTGAGACAATATGACCTGAAGTAAGAAGTTGAATAAGTATCTTTCAATACATACATTGTGTAAAGCGAAGTAAATATAGATATACCATTCCACTTGTTTATGATGATCAACTTTTAACATTTTCGAAACACACCATTCATTTATGGTTTCTCTTAAGATGGTGAATAACAGACATGGAGTTCTACAGCGACCACGAGACTGGTAGCAAGGAGTAATCCTCCAGCAAAAGACAAAGAGCAAACGCTTGAAACTTATGGAGCTTCAGGAGAACAGTGTTATACGAGTCCGAACTCTAGTTTACAAGGGGCATTCCAGAAGTTGTAAAACGTTCTTAGGAGAGGCAGTTATAAATTTCCTAGAGTATTGTAATTTTTGAATATCATTGTTTTACATCTAATAAAGGTAATCTGCAACATTTTTTCTGCTCTAGATTAAAAGAGATAGTTGTAGGAGCACGTTGAACATACCCCACTAAACACTGCTATTGACACCCTACTAAAAACTGCTTGTCACAACTGCACGACAGAGAAGGGCATCAAAACAATAAATATATTTATCTTTTATCTTTTACTGGTTTCAGTCAGAGAGCCGAACCTACTTAAGATGACAGTTTCAGAAGCCGCAGTGGGCTTCCCGGCCTGCGATATAAACATGAATGCTTTTATGTATCCCAAGCTCATATGAGACTTTCTCTCATGGTAAATATCGCAGTCGTTCCACTCATTTACAGTTGAGTCCAAAAGTTTGGAATATAGGTCTGAAAATTAGAATTTTTGATATTCAATGCCCAAGATTATATTTGAATTCAGTTGTACTTAGTCATAACAATTTTAATTTTTAAAGTAAAGTTCCAAATTCTTGTCCACGACTGTACATAATATGTATGACAAAAAGGAGTTTTAAAATATATCATTTATGCTTGAAACATTATGGCTTTGTAGAACGCCATGCAAGCTAGAATATTGTAAAGCGTGGATCAAGATGGTAAATTATATTTATTTATTGAAGAATTAAAACGAATTCTATACCATAAATTTACAAATACTGCTAAAACCTGCACTTCAAAGAACTAGGATCTTCTCTTTTCTCGATATATTGGAAAGAGTGACGCCAGTATTGATAAAGCTTTCATTATTAGTAGGAAGACACGGGAAAGGTTTTTATAAAAAAAAAAAACTGGCAGGAAATTATTCAGAATATAATGTAACTTGCTTATTTTCTTTTTCGTTTTATTATTTGGTTATTGAACAAATAAAGGGGGATTTGTGTGACTTTTGTAGTTGAGAATTAAATTAAGACGGCCATCAAATAATATCATTAATTTGTAGATCGCTGTTAGTATCCAGACTCCGGAAGTTCCGTTTCTTCAATACAGCAACATTTCATCCCCAATAAACCACATTACAGATTCCAATGACTCCTACATCTTCAACAACAACCGAATTAATTCAGTTTTTTTTTTTTTTTAGCCTCAGGTCAAATCTTATCGGGAACCATCCTGTTGTTTTGGATATCGAAAACTACATCTTTTCAAGTAGCGTAGCTAGGGTGGTGAGGCTGGCGATTCCTCCCGGGCGACGCTTTGATGTATATATATATATATATATACATATATATATATGTGTGTGTGTGTGTGTTTGTGTGTGTGTGTGTGTGTTTGTGTGTGTGTTTGTGTGTGTGTGTGTGTGTATACACACATGCATTAATAGATGGAGCATACACACACATATATACGTAAGTACATATGCATATATATATATATATATATATATATATATATATATATATACACACAAGTATGTGTGTGTTTCTTAGCGTGTGTATATATACATATATATACATATACATATATATATGTATATATACACTAACTGACACTTACGTACATCCTGTGCATATAAAAATCTCTAAAACATGGCTTGGTTCTCCATCGATTACGACGACGAGTATTTCACTTGGTTTCATCAACGGAACAGCTTCCTTGGACCCTTAACGTAATTCTCATGGAAAGTTAGTGTGATAAACCGCATTCGAAACTGCTGATCCATTGAATTACTGGTACAACTCCTTTTTGCCGGCTGACTGGAGCAACGAGAATTGTTCAGGAACGCAATGCGCCACTGGGGATCGAACTCACGCCCTTACGATCATGAGCCAAACATCCCGAACACCACACGTCTTCTCTACATTATAGATGTTCTACACCTGGTCAGCCGTTCTGCTGGACATCTCATCTGTTTTAGACTTCATCAGTCTTCGATTAATTCTTTATTTAAAAAATGTAAAGATGACGACTTGTTCTTATGAATCATAATTCAGTTTTTTCTAATATCTTGTTCAATTTCACACCGAAAATACATTCAAATAGCTGAGTATTATGTTTCATCTTTCCATATCGATGTTGTTAATGCATCTCATTTGGCTTCCACTATTCTGTTCTTTTACGTATGCCGCCGCCGCCGTTGTTGTTGTTGTTTTTGGCATATACAGTAAATATCTGGTTTATATAAATACAAGTATTAAACTACTACATCGGAAATAGCAGGTAATTTTTTTACAGTAAATCTCAAATGAATTTTATTGAAACCCACGTGAAAGTTTTGTTTTGAGATTAGTCGATACCAATATCAATCTGGACAAAAAAAATAACTGCAATGATTCTACTTCGTTTGGCACGAAATTAAGACCTAGACAGATTTCAAAATGGAGACTGACAAATTGTTTGTTTGTTTTTTTTTCTTCTTTGTCTGAAACTGCAGCAATATTAAAATCCCGTCTGCTTCACTGTTCCAGTTAAACACAGAACAGATTTACAGTGTGGCAGTCTATATCGTCTTCTGACATAGAAGTACAAATTTTTTTTAAAATACTATAATCAACCTGGCTATAAATCTTCAGAAAAAAAAACTTTTGCAGAAGCTACAAAACACATTGATTCTCTAGATAGAAAATACTGTTTTACATTGTCGAGGCATTTTACTAAAGCAATTCTACGATAGAAGCATCGCGTTGTTGCTCTACCTGTAGAAAATACTGGTCGAATCACTCTCAAATCACACCATTCCATTTAAGTATGTATTAAATCACACTTGGGATTAAATAATCTAAATTATACATGTAGATTATTTTGGTGACGGATCGAACGCTTTTGATCAGAGGTTTTCACGATCAAAGTTGATCGGGGGCTCTTAAACAAAAAATTAAAAAAGAAAGTCTATAAATCGTTGTGTGAATAGGAAACTCGGTTCAATCCTTATGCACGACATCTTAGTCATGAAACCTCTACGACAGTCCTTAGCCCACCAATACCTTGTGAGTGCATTTGGTACGCGAAAACTGTGCGGAAGTTCGCCACGTACATGTGTGTGTGCGTGTGTGTGTTTGTAACCAGTGTTCTTTCGTTTACGTCTCTGTAATTAGCAGTTCGAGTAAAGAAGACTGATAGAATAAGTATGACTATGTACATGCAGTAGACTTGTTACTGTCAAAACTAACGATTTGCCATTATATAGATAGATAGATAGATAGATAGATAGATAGATAGATAGATAGATAGATACATACATACTTACATACATACATACATACATACATTTATCAGTATATATGTGTGTGTGTGTGTGTGTGTGTGTGTGTGTGTGTGTGTGTGGTAAGGTGTGTAGGCCAA
>NC_142945.1:54633899-54661399 GCF_046866305.1 Octopus bimaculoides
GGACCTTTTGGCTTCCTTTGAGCCAAAGTGAGGTTTTGGGGACCGTGAAGGCAAATCATCTTCATTAGCTAATGAACAGGATAGAGTGTAATCAGTGTTATCTACATTCAGAGAAATTAACGTACAAGTGGCTGAGTACTCCACAGACACCTGTACCTTTAATGTAGTTCTCAAGGAGATTCCGCCTGACACAAAATGTGATAAGGTTGGCCCTTCGAACCCTTCTCCGTTCATCTTTGGGTTTGATGTGTCGTGCTCCTGTGCTTTCTCGAAACTTAGTCTTTATCCCCTAAATTACTTTCTAAAGCTAATTAACTTTTCATATATAAATTTAATTAAGAAATATCATCTAATTTCAGGAAGAAAACTAATTACCAGACGGAATGTAAATTTTTGCGATTAATCAACTTTGTATGTCACAGACACTGATGATGCGTGAAAAATGAAGTAATCTCCAGGAAAATTTGATACGTGCGTTATACGGGAGCAGCCAACCTTTGCCGAACTTGCACACTTAGTTATTATTAATGCTATGCCTGTGTAGTTTCTAATTGGTGTTTCTTGTTATCATCTATCGAGCTGTGTTGCAGTGTGACGATAGCCTAATATGTTTTCTCATTCTGGTACAAGGCCAGGAATTTTGAGCGAAGGGAGTTTGTCGATCGCTTCCATTCCGGAATATAGTTGATGCCAATTTTATCGAGTCCAAAGGGATGAAGTGCAAAATTGACATCAGCGCGATTTGAACTCAGAACATGAAAGACCAGAGAAATTATTATAATTACTTCCGGATCGCCGACTTCTAATGCCTTAATATAATTATTACTGTTTTTGGCTCGAGGCCAGCAACTTGGCGTAGAGGGAGCTAGTCGATTATAGTCCCCACTGTTCAACTGGTACTGATTTTATCCTCCCCCACCCCAAAAAAAAGGCGGCATTTGGACTCGGAACATAAGTAAAGAGGAACAACATACCGCTAAGTATATTCTCTGACTTGCTAACGATTCTGCCATCCCGCTACCTTGAATAATGGTTTCAAATTTCGACATAAGGGCAGCAGTTTTAGGGGACGGAGTAAGTCGAATAGATGTCCCTCAGGGCTCAACTGGCATTTTATTTTATCGACTCCGAAAGAATGAAATGCAAAATCGATCTCGGCGTAAAGAGCCGGAAGAAATATCGTTAAGCAATTTCTTGTTATATTCGACCACTTTCCATCAGCCTAATATAATAATAAAATCTAAGCGATCACTACTCTGTTTTCATAAATATTTTGCAACATACGTTCTAACCAATTCCTTAAACTGCTTTAGAGGTGTTTTTTCATAATATTTAAAATTTTGGAAAACGTGTTGCATTTTCTCACCTCTGCGATGAGCGTATGCTATTGTATGTCGGTTGCTACTTTGTCTGTACTGAAAGTTCCTATGAAATCAAAAGCAATCCAAATCGATTTTGTAAACTCTAAATAGTAAAATATGAAAAGAAATTCCTACTAAAATCTAGATGAATGGTATCATAAATTATACTTAAATAAAAAAAAAAAGCAGATTCTTTAAATCTATTCATTCAAGACGTTTGTTAACTCGATATTACATTCTAAGCAGGTCTTTCGCGGCTCTTTATAATAACTACCTATTTATTGCGACGACAATAGAATAGCATATTCTAGACTTTCAAATATTTTATAAATGCGAAAGAAGAACGGTAAATGAACAGTGAAACAAAGACAACTTTTCAAATTAATATCATACAGGAAAAGAAAGAGATTTACTGTATGTTACAATTATTCAACAGAAAACAAAGACAATTTTCTCTTTCTTATCTGTCGTATTTCCTGCGTTATTAGTTTTCTTGTCCTATTCGGGATTTTTTTTTCTTTTCTTTCCATTTCGTGTGACAAAACAAAATCGTGCATTAAAAGATTGAATATTGGTTTAATAAAATCAATGAGACGTTCATCAATATTTCATCAATCACATTTTTGAATGTTGATTAAAGAAGCGACTGTCTCATTTGAGATGTTTCATGAAAATTTTCTTTCTCTTGATGAAAGATTTTCAACCGTTAAAATTAAAGAATGAAAACAATAAAAAAAGACAAAAATGAAATATTTTTAATTACGAAGTCTGAAAAGAAGGATTATTATCCTGTTCATTTTCTATTCAGCGGCTCTAGATTTCCAAATGTGTGAAAATAAATATTCCAGCCAGTTTGTAAATAGAAAGAATATGAAATAAAACTATAAAGAACCAAGAATCCTTATTATTCGACAACTGTCTGGCTTTAAGAAAGAAAAAAAAATAAGGAAAAAGTGGGAAATTCTGTAGAATTTAATCTTCTGTTTCATGTTTGTCATTAATAACAAACCATTTTACGAACTGATATATATACTTTTTTTAATTATTGATGGCGACTCAGGTAGCTTTACAATTTGTAGTTTGTACCATTACACTCTGATTTCAAATACCACCAGGGTCGGTGCGATATTGTTCAAATTCCTACGAAATCGATTTTTTTTTTCATTATATTTTGGTCGATAAAATAAAGCACCAGCCCAGTCTAATGGATTGGCACAATTGTCAGATCATCTGACACGATGCATTAAAGATTTTGTTCCGGTTCTTTGCATTGTGGGTTCTTGGATAGGAGACTTTTACCGTCACCCAGTCAAGCGCCACAATCCGATCCTTGGATGCCTTTAGCGGTTTCAAGGATGGTGCATGGATTCCATTGAACAATTACATTGTCCCACAGAACTTGAGGCCCCTGAAAAATGAAGGATCATGCATTATTGATGCTGCATTTTCCTCCTCAATTAATTAGTGGGGGAAAACATATTTGCCTAGGAAGAATGAATCATTGGTGTTGCTCCTGCTGTTGTTGTTGCTATTGTTCAGTCTTAAGTAAACTCTGATCGAGCAGACGAACCTGAGCAAAAGCATTTCAAGCGTAATCATTCCATGCTTTAGTGATTTCTATTTTGGTATTTCTACAACCTTCCTGTTCTTGATGAAAATGTAACTGCTATTTTTTGCAAATTGACTGAACTCGTTTGGTATTAGATCGATCTTACAATCCCATGGGATGAAGACTGTAATCAAGGCTTTGGATGGGAGCCACTAGTACCAGAAGCTTTTTGAGAATTAGAGATATTAGGGATGGCAAGCAGGACTAATTCTTGTTGAAGTTTCCTGTAGAGGATTCCCTGCCTAGTCAATATGGAGAATGCGTACAACCAATGGAAGAAGAAGAAGATGAGAATGGTGGTTATGTAGAGGCTTTACAAAAAGCCTCATGTTAGTTATGGAATCAAGACAGAAGAGACAAACATGGCAGCCAAGAGGATATAAATATGACCGCCATTGCATCAGCACCACTAGCGGAGGGGTACTATAGTTCAGAGTGGAAGCACCCAATGATTGTTGGATACTGTCTGATCACATCAATTCCTCTGGCCAAAGTTCTATTTACCAAAGGTGAATAGGAGAGAAACACATTCTTTTAGATGTTAGCAATATAATATTTATTAATTTTTCGTTCCAGATTTTCTATAGATTTCGGAGTCAGCAATGAAAGTTGTGACGTTTCGTATACGAATACGGCTCTGACTCTGAATTGTATAGAAAATCTGTAGAGATAAACTTTAAAATGAGAATATCGCACTGCTAATACAGAAGTAGGGCACAATATGGATTTATAAATCTTCAATGGTAGCATATTACGGCTGGAAAACGAAGGACTGGGTCCTCGATAGCAACTAATATTTATTAGATAATAATTTTCAGAAGACCAGGATGAGTTCAGTATTGGGGGAAAATCCTTACATTGATCTCTTTTCAAACCATTAAGTTGAGAGGAAACTATTTAAGCTGGAACTTATATTACTAAACAGTAATGTCTTAGAATTCCAAGTTCAATACTGGCTTTGGTCGGCTATACGTTTCATAAATCCGATGTCGATAGAATCATTAACAAGAAATATTACACATGCCGATTTCATTGATTCTACTCCTACTTTTTCAAAAACATTAACCGTCTTTCTAATTAGGAATCCAATTAATTTATAGAAAAAAATTTCTACAATTAAGACTTCATTAAAATTAAAGATTTAAAGGTAATCAATAAAAGTAAATAAGAAAATCTCTTAAGAACTACGCAAACTTTCAGCACGTAAAGTACACACATTTACACACGAACCCATTCCTTCACACTCACTCACACACACTCACACACACATACACTCACACTCACTCACACACACACACACACACACACACACACACACACACACACACACACACACACATACTCACACTTACTCACACACATACACCCACACTCATTCATACATTCATACATACAAAAAGACAAGTAGATACATAGAAACTGATTAGAAATGGTCGAACGGGTTGACAGAAATAGCAGTCTAAAATTAGTCAAATTTCGCCTCATCATCTAAATATCGAAGGACACAATCGATATTGTAATTCAAGATGGACAATACTTACAAAAAATATATATAATTAACTCGAATTATATTACAATTGTAAATAGGTTCTAGAGTGCAAGAGTTGAAAAAATAGTAGAGCATCCAACAAAAAGCATTCCAGGATTTCGGTATGACACTTTGCGTTCTAGGTTCGAATTCAATCGAGAGCCAAATGTGATTTTTAACTTTCGGAGTCGATAAAATATGTAACGTAAAACAGAAATGAGGTCGTTATAATCAACTATATCACGGGCCCAAAAAGTGTTAAAAACTAAGTATAAAGAATTTTTGAATCATCGACAGTATGCCAAGCGGTTGAACGTAAACCAATGGTTCCTAACCTGGGGTCCGCAAAAGGGGGTCCGTGAAATAAATACAAAATTTCATATATCTATATATATATATATATATATATATATATATATATATATACATATACATATATGTATATGCAAATTATATATATATATATATATATATATATATATATATATGAGAGAGAGAATACTGTGATTAAGGGATACAATCCAGCAAACCAAAGCTTCGACGTCTCAGTCAAACTTTGAATATATATGCTACTATTAAGTATTGAATAATCCTTCAGATTAATGTTAAATTGTTTACATTTGACAGAAAACGCATATGTACACACACACACACACACACACACACACACACACACACACACATACACACACATATATACATATGTCGATATATATTACATCAACGTATGTTCTGCGCCTGTGTTTGTGTTCCTGGAATACGTATGTTGTTTATTCATCATTATGTTAGGAATGTATTTTTTTCCATATTTCCTCGTGAGCGATTTAGTTTCCTGGGAATTGTAAAGTTGTTAGTTCTATCAGTTTTTCTAAACTCTTAACGGACTCTCTTCTGCTGATGCGTGTTGCGGTCATTTTATAGCATGCATTAATAATATTCGCTGTTTGCTGATGATGGCATTACCATCGCTTTTAAACTCTTAAATTATTGTCTCACCAATGAAAAGACGTAATAAACTTATGTATATACATATATATATATATATATATATATATATATATATATATATATATATTGACAAGAAAGATAAAAATAACTTACTCATGTGAAACTCAAACATTCTTTCCATGAGAAAATAACAGCAACCTTGTTATATGTAAAATGACAGGTATGATATATTCGCAATAAACAGATATATGCACATAAAGCGCCGAAGTTAAGAATTTGCTCGGCGAAAGCGGCAACTTTATATGAATTCCGAAGCGAAACATTATTTGATTAGTACTTAAACTTCACAAATAAATTTTGAATACAAACTCATAAACAAGACCCGCTACACATTCTCACTTAATGCAAGGGAATCATTTTCAGCAAATATAAATATAATACCCGAACAAAACTAACATCACAGTGCTCTAGACTGCCTTAAAAATATATGCAAGCGTTTTCTCGCTAACCAATTTCGTAACATTATGGAAAAATATACGTCGGAAAGATGCGTCATATTTAATTGGACTAGCCAATTAAAAACGCAGGAAGTACATATAAATAAAAGTATTCACTTGTGTATATTTGTGAGTATACGACAGAGCCTACTAATGTTTAATCAATCAAAGGTTATATTATATATATATATATATATATATATATATATATATATATATACATTGGGTTCACATTTGAGCCAAGGAGAATTTACGTCTAAATGTACGCGTTTTTACTTTATAGTTTTCTTCTTTTACGTTACTGTATTTCAATGTTAAATGTTTCCCTTCAGAATACCCTCATTTATTCACGAACAAGCACCTTCCCTATCCGATTTTTTCTACAGAATTTCGCTTATGAAGTCCAGCAGCTCCTTGATTGAATGTCTTAGTTTCTCAGGACGAGGTACTCTTCTTAGCTATGTTTATTTATTTCTCAACGCAGTAGTACTCTGCTCACCTATTCTGCATATTTCTCTAGAAAAGGACTTCTTTCTTTGGGTCTTATTTTCCTGACATTTGCAACATACTCAGCAACTTGCCTCACCACTGTGGGTTTTTTCTGATATTCTCGTGGTCCAAAGACAACAGGATGGTAGTATTGGTTGTGGGTGGGTAGGGGGATGCCTACTTATGTCTACCAGTTCTAATGACGAAATAAGTGTTTTCCTCTCTTTCGGACCTGCTTAATGTGGTGCGACTTGCAGTTTATTTTGAAGTAATAACATGTGGAACATGCCGATGTTTCTGCAGGATCTGATTTTCTCCTTTAATCCACTTCTTTAACTTTTCTGAACAAGAAACTCTTAGATGGCCTTATTTTCCCGCACATTATATCTAGGATATTTGCAATGTACAGAACATCTTCCCCACTAGTCTCGGTCTATAGTTCTTCACACACACCGCAACACCGTTCCGGTTTGTTTCTGTGATCTTCTCTGATTATTATAACATGTATGTTTAATGAAACCTCGGGCAACCTATCATATGACATACAAGGCCAGTTCTGTGCCCTCACTAATTTCCCGAAATGTTTCACAGAGGTGATGATAAACCAATGCATCAATGATGTTATCAATTGATTTTAAAACCCAGTGTTTCTTTGATCCAAGCACTGTAGCACCATTCTGTGGCCAGGTATGCGACGTATCAACATAGAATCCTTTTATTTTCTCTACGGATCACATATCCTTTCCCATTTCAGCCAGAGCTTCTGTTGCTTGTTCCTTTGAGAATATGAAGAAACCGGTTACACATTTGACGATTCACAAAAAAGTCCCTTCGCTTTTCACTCTTCAAAAAGAAAATGTGGCAAAGAAAATTTTACAAAATGTTGCGAAGTGAATGGTCCGCCGAATGGTGTACTCATAATCAAAATTTGCATATTGTTAGAAGCACAGACAAAAGCAAAACTGTTATTATTTTTCCTTTGTTCATTTGTTCTATGAATTTTCATGCGAGTGTGTATTTTTGTTTTTGTTCATGGTTCTTGTTTTCTTTATCGTTATGAATGTCTAATTAAATATTAATGTTTTCTGTCAAAAACACTATTTGTTTCTCCTTATAAAATGTTTACGTTTTACTGTATGATTAAAAAATTAGTTTTGCTTTTTTTTCTTTTTCTTTTATTTTATTTTTCCTTGTTTTTTTTTGTTTTCTTACAGTGTTATTATATTCCATTTACTTTCGGTGACTTTGGGGTAAGTGGGAACCACTTCTAGACAAAAGTTAAATAAAAGTTAATACTGAAAATAACTGCAACTTTTAAATATAAAAAATAAATTAATATTCAATATATCTGAAAAATAAATAACCCTTTTTTCTTTCTCTCTCTCTCTCTCTCTCTCTCTCTCTCTCTCTCTCTCTCTCTCTCTCTATATATATATATATATATATATATATATATATATATATACATATATATATATATATATATATATATATATATATATATATATATATATATATATATATATATATATATATATATATATATATATATATCAGAGATATATCTGTTACCGTTCTGGAAGAATTCACGAGAGGAAAAACATTTTAATAAATGCTTTCTTTTATTCTTCAGCTACACTTCAAGACGCACATCTTTTCAGTTATTTTCAAAGAATAAGAAGAATTATTCTTCAAGAACTCTTAAAGCAAAAATAATTCTTACAAAATTTTGACACAAGGCCAGCAATATTGTGGGAGGAGGAAGTCAATTACAGCGGCCCCAGCATCTCACAATTAATTTCTTTTGTTAAACAGAGAAGTGGGGGAAAGGCAAAAGTTGACCGAGCTCAACCTTAACTTTTGACCCTATCAGGGTGGATATGATATGTACCAGTCAAGTAGTATGTCGATGGGGTTGACCGCCTCTGTTCTAAACATTGCTAACCTTGTGCTAAAATTTGCGACTTTACCTTTCGGGTCGATAAATTAAGTATCAGTGAAAGACTGGGGTCGATGTAATCAACTATCCCCACCCCACCTCCAAATTTTAGGCTTTACTTTAACTTTACTTGGTAGATGCTCACAAGAACAGGTTGTGCAAGGACTACATAGAACAGGTTGTTTTATTTGTTTGCGCCATTTGGGGGCTCAAATTCAAAAGGATGTTGAATTTTGTTCTGAAAAAGTAATTCTTTAAAAACAAACGTGGCGATATGTGC
This sequence comes from Octopus bimaculoides, assembly GCF_046866305.1. NCBI lineage: Eukaryota > Metazoa > Mollusca > Cephalopoda > Octopoda > Octopodidae > Octopus > Octopus bimaculoides. Next base: position 54,642,551 of record NC_142945.1, read on the forward strand.
CTTGCCCGATGTCATCGAAGGAGAAATCAAAGATAGCTCTAATAGGGAGTTGCAATGCCCGTCAGAGTCGTTCACCCTCACACCTTACATGGAAGGGAAGTCCGATTCTCATCAGATCCAAAGTCCAACGGACTACACCACTGCTATGAAGAAAGACAGCAGCAGTAACAGCAACGACAACAACGCATCAGGGAAAATAAATTCAACCTATAAAAATGACTTTCCTACAGTGAAAGCGTCTGCACTGCAGTGATCAACCAACACAACAAAATGCAAGGACTACAACACCACAATAATAATAATAATAATAATAATAATAATAATAATAATAATAATAATAATAACAATAATAATAATAATAGATTCCAATCTCAGCACAGGGCCCGAGGTTTTTGAAAGAAGAAAAAAGTCAATAACATCAAGCCGAGGAGTCGACTGGTACATATTTTATCCCATCCAAAAGGGTGAGCCTGTCAGAATTTGATCTCAGAACATAAAGATAGGCGAGATGCTGCTAAGCATTTTCCTCGGCGTTCTAATGATTCTGCTAGCTCACCATCTTAATAATAATAATGGTATCAAATTTTGGAAGAGGCTAGCAAGTTTCAGGGAGTGGGTGAATCGGTTACATCGACCCCATTTTTCAAATGGGATTTAATTTATCAACTCCGATTGAATAAAAGCAAAGTCAGCTTCGACGGAATTTGATCTGAGAACGTAACGTCAGACGAAGCGCCGCAGAGCATTTTGCCTGTTGTGCTAACGATCCTGCCAACTCGCTGCCTTAATAATAATACTAATCATAACGAGCTAATCTGCCTTCTTTTCGAATAGGAAGCCTTGATTCAGTACGGAAACCAAGGCCATTTAGATTAGCTAAAATTGCATCGCAAATAAATGTAGCCCCTTCTGGTTTGATTATATGATGTGCCTTGTGTAAGGAAGCGAGCGGCGTTAATCTACGTTAAGCGTTTATCTTCAGATAGGCAAGAAGCTTTCCGAGCCATTTCTGTTCGGCCTTTATTTTTATCACAGATTCGTTAGCAACAAATCTAAAAGACATTTTCGAATATACAGAAAAACCATGAATATTATTTCCATATTTCTCATGGTTTTCGAGCCATATTTCGACTCCAAAATAAGACCAATAATTAAATAAATAAATAAATAAATAAATAAATAAATAAAAAGTTACTTGCTTGCAACCATAACGAAACGGAATATGTTTTATCTTCCTTCAGGTTACGAAATATAACCAAATATTCTCAGAGCTTATCGTTCCATATACTAAGTATCAATCCAATATTAAATAAATATTTATGTGTGATATTAAAGAGCAAATGTAACAATTTCTTGCAGCAGCTATTCCATCAGGTGTATTTACGTGTGTATGTGTGCATATATATATGTATGTACATATGTATATATAAAGATATATATGAATGTATGTAAACATATATATACAAGCTTATATATATATATATATATAAGTATATTATGCAAATAATACTTATATAAGTATTAATATATATGATGTATATGTATATATATATATATATATATATATATATATATATATATATATATATATATATATATATATATATATATATAGATACTTTAACTGATAGGCGCCAGTTACGAAAGTGAATTAGTCAGTCAGATGGGAATAGGCATAAAAACAGAGTTTAAAACATTACGATAAAGCGTTGTATGGATTTGTGGAAGACAATTTAAAATGGAGAATCTATTATTTGAAAAAGTAATATCGCGATTTATAATTACATCTACTTATTACCCATTTGCTATTATGACACCCACACACACATACACACACTTGTATATATATATTTATATATATATATATATATATATATATATATATATATATATATATATATATATATATATATATGCACACACACACACACGTTGTTATCTGTCTTTTCTGTGTAAGAGTATATCTGTTTGCAAATTAATGTAGTCGCGTGTGTGTTTCTGTGTGTGTATGTGTGTATGTGTGTGTGTGTGTGTGTGTGTGTGTGTGTGTGTGTGTGTGTGTGTGTGTGTGTGTGTGTGTGTGTGAGAGAGAGAGAGAGGGAGTGAGTTTGGTTATGTTATTATAAACTGCTGCATTTTCATTGTGTTGTGTACGATATATATACACACATACACATATATATATATACACATATATATACATACACACACGTACATATACATGCATTAATACGAACATACATACGCACACACAAAAACATGCATTCATACATATGCATATATATATATATATATATATATATATATATATACATACATTCATACATGTATGCATACTTACATGTGCATACATACCATACCATACCATACATACACTCACATACATACACACATATACATATATATATATATATATATATATATATATATATATATACTATAACAGATATTTATAGCAGGCTAACTACCATTATTCCTATTCTAAATGTAATAATTTCTAATGTAAATAGGAACACTTTCTGCAACTATTCTGGCGTTCATTACATCGCAATGTCTCTTTTTTGCCCATTAAACAATATCTCCGCTCCGCGTTTATCTTGCTACAGGAAACATCCACAGTGTTCATTTCTCTCAATATTTCACTCTGAGAAAGGTGTTAGCTGGTATCTGTGACAGGAAGCTGATTATTTGCCATGGAGCTCGTACGGTAGAGATATGTGAACATTGCATAATACTCGACAGTACTTTAGAGACGTTCAATACTGATGGTTTTCGAGTAATGATAGAAGGGGGTATGTCACCAACTGGTACCAGCAGCAGCAGCAGCGGTGGGAGAGGAAGGAGAACGAGTAGAAGGTGAGGGAGATGGCGGTGGTGATAGTAATGATGGTCGTAGTGGTGGTGGTGGTGACCGTGCTGTTGCTGCTACTGATATGGTGGTGGTAGTGGCCTCTGTGGTGGTGGCTTAGGTGGTCATGGTGATGAAAATAAAGAAGAAGAAGAAGAAGAAGAAGAAGAAGAAGAAGAAGAAGAACAACAACAACAACAACAACAACAACACACACACACACACACACACACAACTGTGTAGCTGAGACCCCGGCGATACGAGATCAACAAAACTATATTATTTAATATTCCTTGAATATATATATATATATATATATATATATATATATATATATATATATATATATATATATATCTTTGATGGATATATATATTTGACAAGTATATATATTTAACCATCCCTAGGGGGTTACGGCCGTTTAGCAGAGTTGAATCGTTGGTGTACATAGGATTTTGTGATAATCTGATGAGCTAGCTTTCTTTATCTGCATTGATTCGAGAAGATACAATTGTATTATAAAATGCGTAGAATCCATATTACTGCAGGCATGTAGGCATTATATATGTATAACGTGCTTTTACAGACTTATCTTCTCCGAAATTCACTCACAGGGCATTGGGATTTATGTAAATATAAAATAAAACGTGAGTCTAAGTTTTTAACGTAACATGATCAGTAGTAGTAGTAGTAGTAGTAGTATATGAAATGTCAAACGCCATAAATATTCCGTTTATGCTGTTGCTTTCATTATTCAAAGCAAATCAGCTTCCATAGTCACCACCATCACCACCATCGGTATCACCTTCTGTGCCATTTTTACCAATCATATCATTATTAATATATGTGTGTGTGTGTGTGTGTGTGTGTGTGTGTGTGTGTGTGTGTGTGTGTGTGTGTGTGTGTGTGGGTGGGTGGGTGTGTGATGTAATAAGTCTTTAAATTTTTACCAGAGATAGTCATTTAGTGCATAACAGACTAGAAGAAGAAGAAGAAGAAGAAGAAGAAGAAGAAGAAGAAGAAGAAGAAGAAGAAGAAGAAGAAGAAGAAGAAGAAGAAGAAGAAGAAGAAGAAGAAGAAGAAGAAGAAGAAGAAGAAGAAGAAGAAGAAGAAGAAGAATTCCAACAAATTGTATAATGTTCGAGGAAACGAATTATATTCGACTGAAGATGTCCCAATCAATAGAAATATATAAAACGACGGTTGAATTTGAACATAACATTCCAACTGAGGCAGACGAACAAACTAATTCGCCTGTACTAATTTAATTAAATTTGTTCCATACGCATGTATATGCATGTATATATATATATATGTGTGTGTGTGTGTGTGTGTGTGTGTGTGTGTGTGTGTGTGTATATTTATATATATATATATATACACACACATTTTCAGACTATATTTATAAACATGTCTACATATATATATATATATAGATAGATAGATAGATATATATACAGACACACACACATACACATATACATATAGACATTCAGAATACATATGTATAAATATATGCATTATGAATGGTGTAAACATAGATATATATATATATATATATATATATATATATATATATATATATAGTCATAATATATATATGTGTGTGTGTGTATACACATGTACACATTTATAGTACTTATATATATATGCATTCATAATACACACACAGAGAGACACACACACGCACACACATGATATGCAGAATGTGTAGTTCCATATCTGCTACAACGTTCACACACCATCCACAACAATTTGCTGCAATACATGTTCTTACCCATACACACCCCGATTGTCTACTTCACACACGCTGGCACACACAGTTCTATCGCACCCCCACATACACTCCTACACTTCACAGACCCTACACATACTACTGTCACTTCCATTTCACCCGAACACATTTGTCCAGTATGACGAACACAAAATACCTCCATACACACGGATACACTCAAGTAGCAGTCACAAACACACGCACATTCACACATGCGAACACATAAAACATGCACAGTTATACTCACTCGCCCACACACGTATATACAGACCTGTTAGAAAAGTCAGGAAGTATTAGAGATGAATATATTTATTTAACCCGTTGTCATCCTTGGGGTTACGGCTGTTTCGCAACCTTCACCATGTGATAAGAATTTCAATCAGATCACCAGAACATCATGTTTTCTTCAACTAAGAATAGGGCAAAACTCAGAATAGGGCATAATTTCTTCATCTGCACTATTTGTGAATATACAACTGTATTGTATAATGCGTAGCATGCAAACTGGTACAGACATGTAAAATAATTCTTCGTACACCTTTCTGGTTTTGGGAAGCCTAATTTCTCAAGACTGGTATTTAGGCAGTGTGTTGCATATCCCAGGGCCTCAATAATTACAGATAGAGTAAGTGCAGATTTCTCAATAGTTCAGCGTATGTATTCTCTTTTTCACTGATCTTCAACTTTATGTTAACATCCGCTGGGCAGCTAATTTCTACAACTGTGCACAGTTTCTCTTCTCTATCCCAAATCATTATATCAAGTCTGTTGTGCTTACATTTAATTGAGGTCTTCACTGTGATATTGCACCAGCACCCCTTTTTATTATGAGTGGCTATCGCTTCTACCATATTGTGGGTTCTTATTTCTTTGTCCTCGGGATTATCTTTCCGACGATTTCATTGTAGTGTCCTAGCTACAACACCATGTCTCATCGGTAAATATCACCGTGATGACATTTTCAGACAACTGCTTATGATGTGGGTGATATCTTCGGTGTTAAATCCACAAAGTCTGCATCGGTTGTCACATTTTACTGCTTTACCTGCACCTCTGTCCCTTTTGTGCATCAGGTATTTGGTTGATATTTCCTGTTCCTGGGTTGGAAACGCATACCCTCCAAACTGGTTATTGATCCATGATTGACTGCTCTGATGTTACAATCATCTCTGACCGTCCTACCAACATATTCATGCATGGTCTTCTGTTGATATATGTTCAATGCATCTATGTATGTACACGCACGTAGAAGAGCTCTAATTTAAGTGCTTTCAAGATTAATGATAGCAACTACGTATTAACAGAGCTACAAACAGTATAAATATAGAGATTTTGTTATTCGGGCGCGGTCCGCAAGATCGAATGGAAAATATTAATGTAATATAATATTCTGGAATCGAAATTATGGTAACAAATTAATAGAATATAGTGTGTGCATCTATATATTGACACTCAGGGAAAATGAAAGAGTTTTTGTCGTTTCGAGGCTACGCTCTTCTACAGAAAAGAAGGAGGAAAAATAATAGAGGGAAAGGATGATGAGACAAAACATGTGCCGGATTAATCGTTGATAGATAGATAGATATATAGAGTTTTGACCTTGCTTAAATCCATGAATATATAAATGTAATATATGTTTGTGTGTGTGTGCGTATGTATCTGAGTGTGCCTTCACGGTAATATGAGCATTTACCTAAATGTTTATGCAACAAAATTTCAGATTAATTTATTTCTATTCAATATTTCTCCGGAGAAAAAAGTTAAAGAACCCATTTGATCCTACGCAAGCCAATATGAAGGCGTTTAAAAGCGACATCTAATATTAGATATGTGTGTAATGTTCGTAGCCCGCACTTTGTTCTGGCGGCGGCAAAAACCAGATTGTATGTGCTTAATAATTTTCTGCCAGTTTCTTTTGTTAATTGAAGTACATCACATGTGTTGCAGACGTTCGTGGTCACGAGAATATCTGACAATGGACCGTCCTTTTTGACAGAATCAATAATAAAAGTTCGCCGCCTGCATAAAAGCATGTTTCTCTTCTCGAAAAGAGAAGAATTTCGTCAAGAAACACGAGCTGCTTTGTCCTGTTATGCGGGGGTTGCTCTTGGCAACCGTTGATCTCCTGAAAGTTCAGTTAAGAGGTAATCTGTAATGCTAATTGAAGTTATAATCGATGTGTGAAATATATTGAATAAAAATGGAAAAATAATGATAAAAGCAATCAGTTTTAATATTTCGTTAGAGCTTGATCCAATCAGAGGATGGGAAATCGTCTTTCTTCTTCCATGTTTGTTTTTACTTTTGTTTCATTTTTGTTGTTTATTTCATGCAAAAGAAGCAACATTGATGGAATTAATTAGTTTATCCGTTTCTTTTTCATATAATTTGTTAGCACATATATAATTAATGATAATATAGCTGTCAACTTTAAATAATTAAGAACACTAACTGCAAGAAAAAAAATGTACGATTGTCTTTGTCTGCAGATTTGTGTCATACAGTTAATATTGGTATTTATTATTCTAAGATGGCGACCGTCTGTCTGAAACAATTCAGAGACAGCTTAAAGGTCTTGTAGCATTTAATTTTTAACATCTATATTTAGAGTTCAAATGATATTGGCACTCTCTTTACATTCAATAGTCTTTTTAAATTATAAAACAAAAGACAGCATATCACCCATGTCATTCGGAAACACTTCTTCATGCTCAGAATAGTCAAAGCAAGGATTTAAACAACCGGCGTTTGTTTGTTAGCTGCCAGACCACTGCATTGTTCAAGAGTATCAGGCTTCCTGAAATTTACCAACACCACTCCTGGTGTGTAGTGGCGGGGAGCTTAATGGTTTGATTGTTGGACAATTATAATAATATACATACATGTATGACATACTATGCTTTACATATGTATTGTTTTGAAAGGCCTTTACTTTGTTATGTTTGGTTAATTGATAACCGATAAAATAAAACAAATTAGGTAATATATATATATATATATATAGATAGATAGATAGATAGATAGATAGATAGATAGATAGATAGATAGATAGATACATACATACATACACACATACATACATACATATATATATATATATATATATATATATATATATATATATATATATATATATATATATATATATATATATATATATACATACATATATATATATTGGCGGCGAAAAATTTGTAGTTTAGAATCAGTAGTTCTTTGACTGCTATTTCTAAAATTTTCAGTATGTTGGAGAAGCAACTCAATGCTAATCCCTGTATATTTATGATGATAAATGGTTTTACCGATAAAGGTTTTTTCATACTGAACTACTTGGCAAAATTGTTAATTGTTAATTCTATTATTAATTGACGATTCCCTGCCCTTATTCTTGTATATTTTATATTTTATATCTCTAAGTTAGATGGTTAAACCGTAATCCCTCCACACGGGACTTCTTTTCATACGGGACTATTTGTGACGCACATGGAATGGATTTCTTTGGGGTGAGATGCCTGAACTCACTGGCCGATGAATTCGTAAGTGCCTTTCTTATCGTTGATTTTTGGTGTCGCATGGCCAAAAATTACCGTGGATTTTTTTTTAGAGACACTTTCAAATTTATCAGAATATTTGGACTGAAGATTGGAATAGTGAAATTTTCATTCGCTTAACCATGAAACGATTCGTATCCAATTAACTAAAGACTTGTTTTGTTTACGCTTTTCCCTCCGGTTTTTTGTTCTATGTGTGCCATAAATATCGCCATCCGTTTAGAGAAAAATTTGTAGTTCTTTGACTGCTATTTCTAAAATTTTCAGTATGTTGGAGAAGCAACTCAATGCTAATCCCTGTATATTTATGATGATAAATGGTTTTACCGATAAAGGTTTTTTTCATACTGAACTACTTGGCAAAATTGTTAATTGTTAATTCTATTATTAATTGACGGTTCCCTGCCCTTATTCTTGTATATATATATATATATATATATATATATATATATATATATGACCAATTAGATTACGTGACTGAACAAAAATAACCCATCCCCACTTCGCGCAGGATTTTAACTACTCCAGCATGGTTGAGTAGTCATCGATCGGACGCTTTTGATCACAGAGGTCTACTCGAACAAGTTTGTTTGGGATTCAGCAGCAGCAACAACAACAACAAACGTAGTTATTAATATAAGTAAAGCGAAATAAATTGAAGCTTCCTTTTACCATGGAATGCACCGTTTCCTAAACGATGGAGAAACTTCTTTTCCGCAGCTAACTGAAAAGAAGTAACGTGGAACGGGGATAAAATGTGTCGCTAGCGACAACGAAACACAAGTTGCACACCTGAACAACTCGTGACCCGGTAATCCGTTAGCTTTTGACCCAGTAATCGAGTCACCCGTACAATCATTTTCCTCAACATGTTACAAGTATTAATGTAATATACAATTATGAAATCTCTGTGTTGGGAAGTATGATGCAATTTTTAAATAATCGTAGAACCATAGTGAAGAATTTTTCTTTTTATGTTATTCTTCCTCTTATGACATTATGTCTTATGTCTTATAGAAACACTTTCTCGCTGCCAATTTAGTTTGCTATTTACTTAGAAGCGATTTCCCAAAGCGGCGCATCACTTCAACGATTCAATCTAGGATTAATAAAAAAGAATAACCCTCTCTCTGCCAAGCTTCCCTCATCACTCTGACACAAATCTAGTTTATATAAGATGTTAACACACACATTAACACATGCATATATATATATATATATATATATATATATATATATATATATATATATATACACACACACGCGCGCGTGCATACATATATACATAAAAACGTACATACATACACACACACAATGCATACATACACACATATGCCTTCGTAGGAGAGTAAATTGTAAGAACATATCTATCTTCTTTTTTTATTATTTGATTATTCGGTTTTCTGTTAAATGGATTTTCCCATAACACAAACACCTATATGCGTCTTTTCATTGAAATACAACGTCGACTATTTTATTCAACTAAGGCACAAAGCTTTCTCGCCAGCAACAAATGGTAAATTGAATTTACTGCAAGTAACATCATCCATAAATTACTGCTATGTATTTCAACAGGACAATGAGAAAGCTGATGCAATCATATTATGTAAAGCTCAAGATTTAGGGTTATTAATGTCACTAAATAAAGGAAATAAAGTGACCAGAAAATCATAAAAAGCATGTTCAGTGTTACTCTATTTCCAGTTGATATTATAGTCGTTTAACCCCAGGTCAGCCCTGATCGAATAAAACCATGGAATATCCACCATAGTATTCCTGAAGTGAATATTCCGCCTTTTCTTTTTTGTATCCTTAAATGTAGTAAATCCATACCAAATTATCGAACGCGTCTTTTTCAAAGGAATGAGGATGGGAGAGTTTAGCGGAGAGGATAAGAGGATTGGATTTGGGGAAGATAAGTGGAGATTTGGAAACAGGAACGAAACAGTGCCATAACGAAATGTTGAACAGTCGTTACTTCCGTTTATCTACATTTTGGACTACGTAACAATTAAAGACATTATAAAGAGAGCCAACTCAAGACCACTTAGCGAAATCAGTGTTGTTATTTCTTCATATTCGGCCTCTACCCTTGTATTATCCCCTGAACTCTGTTAAATGTCATTCAAGGTATGTTAATTCCTTATTTAAGTATCGCATATTTAAACATACCTTCATATATGTCTTACCTTTATCACTATATAAAGTAAAATTTGAGAAGAATATGGTTGTCATTTCTAGTAGGACAAAAGACCGTTTACAGGTCCTATCTTTTTCTCGCTTTGTTGTGTGCATTGTTGGGGTTTAATATGTCATATTACAAACACAATTAATAAGCCTTGAGAAAGGCTTAAACACCACAAGATACAATTTATTCCTCTTATTCATTGACGAACTTTGTATCAAGTCAAACCTAGTCTAAATTCATTAATTCTTTGACATAAAAATAACGAGAAAATATTCAAGTTCACTGCTATCCACCCGCCTCCTTATTAGCAACTAGTTTTGCTAAACACGCAACTTCAACACCCGATTTTTCCCGTTTAAGAAACGTAGGGGAGAACCGTATTTCGTTTCTCTTCTAATTTGTTATAGTTATGTAGTAAAGACATCGTCGTTCCGTTGAGATGCTGAAACAAACAACTTTGAAACATTAGACGGACAGAAGGACATTACTTACCGTTTTCCTAACACTTCTCTGCGATATTTCGGCACTATAGGAAATAATAAAGTCGTTTCACGGTTATTTATCAGATAGGATTCTTCTAATTAACGTTTTCACATGAAGTAGATGGATTATATTACTTTGTGGGTAATATATTATAAAGCTGGTGTGATTAGTAATTTGATGTAATGATTTAAACATTGCTTTCAGCCATGACTTTGACTCGATTCAATTAAGTCGTCGTTTAAAAGAGGGAAAATGCATTTCGTCTTGCCATAAACTGGTTGTGATTTCAATTTATCATGAAAAATAAACCTTGAAATTAATTCGCAGATAGATAAGAGGAAATTAGTTCGATGCTTGTATAAAGGAGGGGGGTTTAGTAAATTGGTCCAATAAATATTTTATTACTATTGTCAATTGTTCTTAATGCTCTCGACTTTGCTAAATATTCCTTTTCAAGATCTTCATTTTCTCACATGATGAAACATTTCCAAATATAATTGAGTTTATGCTCATATGACATTACGTGAAAAAGCATCATGTTACAAGTTCGCTAATCATTCCGCTAAAATCTCACGAAAGCTACTTTAAACATTAGCATATGTAAATGAAACATTTCATTGCTTTTGTTCCTGTGGATAATATAAAGTGATTTGCAGGCTTAAGTGCAATATTTTATCTTGCCTTGGAATAGCAAGCAAGAGGATAAAGTACGATTGAATCTAGGGAGGCTGAATCTATATTTGTTTATAAATGGAAGCATTTACATGCAGAGACTATTCCTTGACAAATGTATCTTTTAACTCCCACTAATCATTACAAAAATCTCATTAAAGCCTCAGCTGAAGATTCGGTATTCCTAAAATGCAATACAAAATGGTAAACATTAACTGGACTCGAACTTTCACCCTTGGCTTTATAGAGAACGATAAAAAAAAATTTCGTTTACCATCAAAAGAAAAATAAGAGTTATAATAGAACGATTCTAAGAGATGAAAACAGAAAAACAAATTAGGATACGGGAATGATAATTTTTTTTTTTTTTTTTTTTTCACTATCAATTTATCAATTTATATCAACTTATCATTTTATCAGTGTAGAAATTTCATATCAATTTATCAATTGAGAGACGTGATTCAAATTCTGCACAAAAGAAGTAACAACTTTACCATGGAATTACTGTTCTGTCCACGAAGAAAAAAATGAAATTGAATACAGCAAAAATTCATTCTTCTTCCCACACTTGAAATAGATTCACACGTTTTGCTAACGACAAAACCCATGATATAGTAAAATAAATTGACAATAACACTTTGAACTGAACGCCATAAATTCATTCTAGAAACTATAACAATAAAATACAGTATCAGTCACAGATTACTGTTCTATCCCAAAGAGAATTAATTCCCAGAATTTCACAAGTACATCTGACCTTTTCTTCTTTGTTTATCAAAAATCTGCATTCGCAGTTTATTCTTTTAAAACGTTCTATTCAAAAGACACATTTTTAAAAGCGAACCAAGTCTTTGTATTTCACATATTGTTTCCATACACATAAATAAAATAACAATATAAATTATTTGAAATGTAATTTATGTTGGCTACTCTTGATTAGCTGCAGATGAATTATAACAGAACACACTAACCATCAAAGGTATGGTGGTGGATTAGCAGAGTCGTTAGGGGATTTCAAACAAAGCCTTATCGGAATTTGCTATACATGTGTACCTCCTCAGTTCATATCCCACCGAGTTGAACTTCATTCTTCAATCCTTCTGCAACATTAACCACCAGTTAAGTTGTTTCTTCACTCCACACCCCTTCACACCTCTCTCAGAGAATCTGCCACGCTGATGGGACCAAAATGCCAGTACTCCCATCGCGGGCCCTGCAATTCCCTCACCACCACATTGAGGTGTTACATTGTGGAAGATGCGCCTTGATTTGGGAATTGTAAGTTTACGAGAGGAAGTTTTTTCATACTTACCAAAGACCCGCCTACACGATTGGGGATTACCCGATGAGCACACGATACATTCCTGTTCTCAAATAATATTGACAGTCAAATGAGCAAGGTACTTATTGCCGTCGAAATCACCAGACAAATGGTATTTTGCTTAATGAGTTTGAGGTCCATTTGGCACAGTTTTTTTCAGTCTGTTTCTTTTTTTTTGTGTTTTTTTTTCGAAATTAAGAATAATAATAATAATAATAATAACATCGAAAAATACCTTAGGAATGAGAACCCAGGTTCGAAATTTCCCCAAGACACCTGATGAAGGCTGGAGGGCATATCAGCCGAAACGTTGTGTTAACAGCAAACAAGATGAGGACAAATATCCGTCAAATGTAAATAATGTAAATAATATGACCATTACATCTTTTTTTTTTCACAGTGTACAAATAGACTATATTTTCTAGTGCATAATTCATTTTTAAGACAAGAAGTGATCTGACGGAGAATTGGCTGCTATTGAAAGCAAATGGTGAGAACTGATTACGTACCGGGCTCCCGCATTAGCTCCACCATATCTAATTTTTCAGTTCATATAGAAAATATCAGCTACAAGTAAATTGTTGTTTGGTGGGGTGGCATTTCCTTATTAGTATGCAAATGATGAATTATAGCTCTTCAAGGAAATACTGATACTTGAATATTTCCGATATCAACCTGAACAGAAATTAAATAGGAAAATATTACTAATTACTCTTAAAATACTGTTGATAATAACGCATAAATATAGCCGAGGTATCGCTAAGTGCTAACAAGATATTAACTGTTGATTAGCATTTAATAAACTATTACATCTCCACACAATTATGATGCACTTTCGGCCATAATTTGCACAATTAGATTTTCTCATAATAAACTTTATTCGGTTTCGTTTTACTTTAATTTAGATTTCCTTACACCTAATTATCAGGCAAATTTAGATTAATTTCAGGTTTGCATGCAGCTAAAAGTTTACGATTTCAGACCCGCCATCGGTTCATGATTCGGTTAAGTTGTAATACACCTGTATCAAATCTAAAACTAAATGTATCGAGTGGATTAAACTCTTTAAGAACTCTACTTTTCAAAATACAATGATTAATTCATTGTCGTTGCAAAAAGTTCAATGTGAAGCTAAGTCAAACAGCAATTATTGTTGTTTAGCTGAAACAAAAACAAAAACTGAATCAATTAAGAGGTGTTCTTGGAATATAATAGTCTCCTTCATTAGTAGATAGTAACAAGCAAGTACTCCAAATGTACTCAGCTTCATTAATGGCAAGTCAAATGAGGAAAGAGAAATATAATTATGGAGAGAATTCCCGCAAGATACGTTATTGCGCAAGGTATTCTTCATCAGGTAAGCAGCAAGGATATTTCTGGGCAGGTGTTATACAGAGTACTTTCAAAATCTCAAGGATATTTCTGGGCAGGTGTTATACAGAGTACTTTCAAAATCTCAAGGATCATTGTACTACTTATAGAAGAGAAAATGAGAGGCCAGAGATCAGCAAGAGGCAAGAAGGGTACATATATAAATACATACACACACAAATATATAAAGCATGTATAATACATATACATATATAATTCATGTGGTGTAGGGGCATATATATATATATATATATATATATATATATATATATATATATATATATATATTATATTACCAAGTGTCGAAGGCCGATACGCACTCTCCCTCCCTTCTTAATTTCCACGATAGAATATCACATTCCTACTTGGCTCCTAGCCTGTTCTCTCTGTCTCTCTCATTCTTTCGCTTTCGCACTGCCTTAAAACCTTTCTACATCTTCCCATCGAGAATTTACGTGCGGGACATATCACATTTTTTTTCTTTCCATTCAAACTAATCATTTCTTTCTTATGCTTTGTTCGTCCTGTATTTCCCATTTTTATTGTTGATTGTATTAATGTTGTATACACTCACACACACACACACACACACACACACACACACACACACACACACACACACACACACATATAAATGTGTGTGTGTATGTCCGTTCCTGATAAACCTATGTAGCTTCTTTCATCTTCTCTTGGTATATATATACATATATATATATATGAGAGAAAGAGAGGGGAGAGGTTAAGGATGTATAGAGAGAAAGAGAGGGGAGAGGTTAAGGATGTATAGAGAGACAGACAGAAGGACAAGAGTGCGTGTAATTTTTCACAAAGAGCAACAGTTACATTGGTGTGAGTTATACAATCTGAAAATTATTAAAATTCTCTTTGCTACAATCGTCTAAAACCAAGTTATTTACTAGCACGGATATCTTTATGAAATAATTATGAAAACAACCAATTCTCAATAATAACTTTAACTCTCTGACAACAGAGAGCTAACAACAAACAACATTTAGAATATAAAAGATTAAAGTTAAAAGTGCCTAGAATTACAATCAACAAAAACGAAACGTTCATTAGTTTGTTGGTTAACTTTAGAAGTGCCGAAACGTAAAAAGATAATATTTTGTTTAGTAATGTTTGTCGAGAAATTTATAAAATAATATATAAAGGGAGATAACACTTTGATGGTAGAAAGGTCGATCTGGTCAAAGTCGGCCATATTGAATTTCGTTAATAACGATTTACGATGCAGTCTCTTTGATCTGAAAATCTAAAACTGGTTTTGATAACGAAACTATGCATCGTAACAAATCATAATGATATTATGCTATATTATAAAATATAATGTAATATAATATAACGTATATGAATGTTCGAAATTTGGTTTTAATCGAAATCATTTTCAATTTCCATTGCGAACACATCGTACAATGCCACAGAAGTTTCCTATTAGCAAAGTCATAATCCACGGTCACCTATTTTGAAATATGCTTTCATACTTTTCATACAAATTAACGCCTACAATACGCATATTTCAGCATAGATATTTTATATAATGACTATGTAGATTCATTCATGAGATTGTGCTCGTTTATTGAATAGGATAAGCTATAAACTGAAGGAATAAATTTGTTGATGAACAAATTCATTTATATGGATTAGATAAAAGGTCGATTGCTACATATGTACTTTTACTTCTCAGATGCATGCGCGTGTGTGTGTCTGCGTGCGGGTTGGTGTGTATGAGTGTGTGTGTGCGTGTGAGTGTTCGTGGTCGTGGTGGTGGTGAGGGGACTATGTGTCTTTAGTTTATGCACATTCTTCAGACGACACTCCGGTTAAAGAGCAAAAGTAATAGCAACAAATATATGTGGGATGCAGTGCAAGTGTGTGCGGGCAAGCGACTTGTACTATAGGGCCGAGATGAACAATGCCTTGTGAGTGAATTTAGCAGAAGAAAACTGTGTGGAAAGCCATAAAGTATCATATATATATATATATATATATATATATATATATATATATATATGCGCGCGCGTGTTTGTACATCTTTGTGCCTGTGTTTGCTAGCGCAATACTGATTCTCAACCGCTGTTGGTTTGTTTACGTAACCGTAACTCAGCGATAAAATAAGTTCTAGGATTTGAAAACATAAGTACTAGACTCCACTTGTTCCAGGTGGCGTCTCACGATGGCCGCAATCCAATCAATGGAACAAATAAAAGTTAAAAAATAAAACAAGAAATCGTTCGGCTGTCTTCTTGTTTTATCAAACTTCATCGCTTTGTACAAGTAATAAAGGTTTCAAATACTGGCACAAGGTTAGCGATTTAGGGGGATGGTGTAAATTAGTTTCATCGACCCCAGTACTCAACTGGTTCTTTATTTTGTCGCCCTCGAAAGAATGAAAGGCAAATTTGACCTCAACGGAATTTGAACTCAGAACGTAAAGACTTATGAAATGCCACAACGCATTTTGCCCGGCGTGCAAAGGGTTCTGCCACTTCTCCGCTTTCCTTCTAAAAGTGATAATTACTTCTAGGATAGACAACAAACTATAGGCTTAGGGAAAGGGAGAGTATTCTTGTGGTCATTTATTTTTGCCGCCCTGGAGAGGTGGAAACAAATTTTGATCACAACACATGATTTTCCTTAACAATATACAGCAAGGCATTTTGCAGGGAATCTATCGTGTCTGGTTATCCAACCCTTCCTGCAAGAAATAATCTTAATTTTTTTGCCGAGTTACTGGGCCAAAAATTTGGCAGGAAGGAAAAGTTAATTTTCTGGCCTCCAGGATTTTGTTGATTGGTAATTTATTAACGACAGAAGGATAAAATACAAAGTTAGCTTCGGCGGGATATGAACACGTAACGTAAAGTTTCGGAACAAATAGCAAAAGGTATTTATAGATGCTTTCATGCTTCTGTTAATCCACATTCTCCGAATAATATTGAGAAAGGTAAGGTTCTTTTAGTAGGACAATGGTTTCTACAATGATGGACAAAATCTTGATTTTTTTCATTCAATATACAACTAATATGTTTATTGAACTCAAATTACAATTTGAATATTGTTGTTGTTTTATTAGTTAATCCGATAAACAAATATATTATTTAGATATTTGTCTAATGAAAAACTGGTAAATAATTTGTTAATTCCTCTGCTGAGAAGATTATGGAATATTCTTAATATTGTTTCAGCTAACTCTTCTGAGACAATGGATAAATTATAAGAAACATATTGCAGGAACAATATCTCAAGAGGTCAACGTTAGTAGTAGTAGTAGTAGTAGTAGTATTTAGAAATTTTGACTCAAGGCCAGTAGTTTTGGGAGAGAGGCTCAACTCCAGTGCTCAAAG
Source organism: Octopus bimaculoides (assembly GCF_046866305.1). NCBI lineage: Eukaryota > Metazoa > Mollusca > Cephalopoda > Octopoda > Octopodidae > Octopus > Octopus bimaculoides. The sequence continues at coordinate 54,660,124 of NC_142945.1, forward strand.
GACACTCTTTTTACCGACCACAAAAGGATAGAAGGCAAGACTGACGTCGGCGGAATTTGAACTCAGAACGTAAGGACGGACGGAATACCGCTGAACATTTTACCCAGCTTGCAGAACGTGAAGAAGGACGAACAACGTTAGTAAATTTGGTTTCACATTTTGACAGAACCGCAGAAATTTCGAAGAAGGGTTAAGTCGATTACATCGACCCCAGTATTCACCTTGTACTTATTTTAGATGTGACAATTTGGCACGGCTGACTGGACATTGCACCACAAACAACTTTACTTTTCATCTCCTTGGAATTGTTAAAAATAAAGATACAATCCAGTGTTGTGGTTTGCAGAAATTAGTTGCACGCTAACTAGATTTTTTTCTGGAACATTTTTAACGGTCTTTAAGGTTCCCTGTTCGCCTGCGATGACATTGTTGGCAAAATAGTACCTCCTTGCTCCGCTTTGATGCATATACAGTCTTGCCTTTCCCTTGGACAATAAGAGACGCGTAAAAATGGGACACTTCTGGTATGGACAACTGTTATTCTTAATAAACAAATGAACCGTTGCCTCAGCCGGCAACACCGACAGAATTAGCCATGTATATGCTCTCTATTATAGGCACAAAGCCTGGAATCTTACATCGATTCCAGTGCTCGACTGGTGCTTATTTCATAGACTCCGAGAAGAGGAAAAGTAAAGTCGAGGTCGGCGGGGTATGAACTCAGAAAAGGTAAAAACGAACGAAATGCTGCTAAAAATTTTATCCGGTGCGCGAACGATACTGCAAGCTCGCCACCCTAGGAAACCAAGTGTAGAAATAGCTAGCAAGCTCCGTTCGACGCAGCTCGAAAAGGTTCACGTTAGGCACGTCTCTCTACTTCTTATCGTGGCCTGTAACGTATTTATTAACGAATGGAACTTATAATATATATTTCGAGATATTAGAAACTTCAAAACTTATGTTTCCCATATTAAAAATGTTTTCCAAGTGTATTGAAGGAGATTAAACTGACGCACTGGCCAGCTGGAGCGAATAACAAGTTGGTTTTTTTTACACTTATTCTTCATTTCCTTCTATTTCTTATTATTAGTATTATTTTTCTGTTTGCTTTGTGTTTCGTTTTCACTAATTCCGAATTGTTTTAATATCTTTCTGCAAAATTCAAAGGCTTTTGTTTTTTGATTTTTTTATAATTTTATTTTATTGTTTTATTTGTTTATTTATTTTCTTTTTCACTGAGAATTAATCGTTGGCTACACAATTTCAAGACAATAAG
>NC_142945.1:54663899-54676399 GCF_046866305.1 Octopus bimaculoides
AAAAAAAATACATTAATGTAATTATATCCCCAGCTCAGAATATGATTTCACTTGATTCTTTCATAATATTAGATTAAATTTCCCGTTCATTTTACTTATTCTCTGCCATTCTCTGGTTCTTAGAAAATACATTATCGTCACAACGTTTCATTTTATTCCGCCATCGCTACCCCAGTCCCGCAACCTCTAAAAATACAGGAAACATTGTTCCTATTCAATAGAAATCAATATTAAAATTGCTCTCTTTGATTGAATATGTTAACAAAAGCTCGAGTTTAATAAGTAATTTTAACCTAATTATCAGGAGCTGAAAGAAAGCGTCTCTCTTAGATGTTTTAGCTGGCATTATTGAGAGAGAGAACAGAAAGCGGCGAGCTGGCAAAATCGTTAAAATGCAGGACAAAATTTTTGGCACTGGGGCCGATGCAATTATCTAACCCTCGTCTCTCAAAATACCAACCCTTGTCCGTAATAACAGAAAGGATTGTTAGGAGAAGAGAAGGTAGCGAGCCATTAGAATTGGTGAAGCATCGAGCAAAACACTTTGCGACATTTCTTCCGGCACTTTATGTTCTGAGTTCAAATTGACTTTGCTTTTTATCCTTTTGGGATCGATAAAATAACAATCGAAACGATGTACTCGACTAGCTCACACCCCTCTCTCACATAAATTTCCGGCCTTTTTCTTATATACTATGAGTTCAAGTCCCACCGAGTTTAAATTTGCTTTTCATCCCTTGATAAAATAACGTACCAGTAAGATACTGAGAGTGGGGGATATTGAGTCCCTTTTCCCTCTGGAAATTGTTGGCCTTATTCTTAAACCGGAAGTCATTCTGAGAGTAGAATACACTACCATCCTTGTAATTAAGACCTGATTTTATATCATTAAAATAAAACAAAATGCTAATGCAATTAATCCGGCGATGATTGGGAACACTTTAATTAATCAAGACTATTTCTGCTCTGACGAGGGATTTGTTCAATTCCTAAATCTACATAAACAGAAAAAAAAAACCTGCAGCTCTAAATTGAAATAATCGAAATAGTTAACTACACAGAAATCTCTGTCACTGAATTAAGCATTCTACTAGTGATCGGTGTTGATATGCATTCGATTTGCTCCTTCGAATTAAGCTCGAAATTGTTCTTCTTTAGCAAATCTATTTAGTTATTGTGAAGAAGGCATTTAATACGAAGGTATCTACTCGAATACTAAGAAGTAATTTATAGATTTGGAATTAATTTGATATCATGTTATTTGTTTTTTCTTCATATAGACGCTGGCTTGGGTGTGTGGTTAAGAGGTTTTGCTTCGCAACCAAGTAGTTTCGGATTTACCTCCACTCTGCAGTAATTTGAACAAATGTCTTCTGCTATACACCCGGTCAAACGAATGCTTTGTTGGTAGACGAAAATATTACATTAGAAATAACAGTTAAATCTTGCTCAAGGCTGCGTGTTTATTGCTGAATAATGGCCTTCCAGAGATACAACAAAACAACAAACAAACGACATTTGCTTAATGGAAATACGATGTGAGGAATCCGTGTCCATAATATTTGACAGGTATGTCTTTATTGTCTCAAACGTGAGAGGACGCCGGTGCTTCTAAGAATAAGTCCAGCTGCAAAGTTTTCTATAGAGATAATTTGCTTATTGTATTTAGTAGCTCGAGCGACCATATAGACATTCCTGTCATTTCTCAAAGTCTCTTCAACGTCCACACATATCGTGAAAGTGTACCAAGAGATTTACTCGATACACTCAATGATGTCTTTCAGATTATATTTACATTTAAAATTTAGAATTGCACACATCATAAAGCACGCTGACATTTGCTTCATCTCTCAAAGATGAAAAAATCTTATTCTGTTGTAATTTATAATTGACAATGATGTATGTCCAATACTCACATCAACAATTTAGAAGTTACTTAACTTAGCGAAGTGATAAAACGTTCCCTTAAATGCAATGTGGCATTCCAAAGTCTTTAACCCTCCAAAGATGGAGATGGCATTGAGGAAATGCCATAGATCTTACTGCTAAGAAATCTAATATTACCTTTGTCTTCACATTTAGTTCTAAACGTACAAAGCGTCATTAGTTTCTATAAAGATTGTTGAATAGTTAAAGGCTGAGAGGATTCCTTTATCCTTCAATAAGTAATATGATAACAAAACCCACCGTGACAACATGGCAGAAAGAAACAAAGTTTCAGTGTTATTAATATTAAATATTGAAGGCGGTGAGATGACAGAATGGTTTAGCATTTCGGTTGTGTTTTGGTTGAGCTTAAATTTCGCCGTGGTCGACCCGCACCCCCGATATTGCTGGACTTGTGCCAAGAATTTGAAACCAATATGAAATTTTGATTAAAATTTAGGCACCAGACCAACAGTTTTTAGTGGAAGTGTTTAGTCGATATCATCGACTCCAGTATTTGACTGGTACTTTAATTTATCAACCCCGAAAAGATAAAGAAAAAAAGCAATGTTGATATCGATGGGATTAAAAAAGCACCGGATCAACTTCTGTAAGGTAATTTTTATCCAAGGCTTTAACAATTTTGCCGATCCATTACCTTCATAAATATTGAATACTAAATGTGATGTATTTAGACTTGAAGATCTTAATTTGAAATTAAATATGCGTTGGTTGTTCTTTTGTGATCGATGCGATATCGTAAACACTGGGGAGCTCAAAAGTGTGCATCCACTTTGTGGCACATTTTCGACTTCCAGTTGGAATGAATTCGCTTCTTTCACGTCTGACATAACAACTGACACTTTATAAAGCTGAGCATAAGACTCCCATTTATGTACACTTCCTGTATTTGGCACGGTCCTCTTATTGTACAGTTAAACATCCTAAACAAGGTCCAATACGAAGCCCCACAGATGTGCTGTCGTCTGACGCTGGAGGATTTATCTGAACCAGCACGTTCCGCACCGCATCGTCGCAGACACACTTGACACATATCTGTTTGTAAACACACGGTGATGTTGATGTTGCTGCTACTGCTGTCGTCGTCGTCGTCGTTGTTGTAACGTGATACCGTGAACCATAATTTTTGACTAGATTCTATAAATTTCATCTGATCCAAAAAATCGTTCTTAAAATATTTTTGCTTCAACAAATTTCTTCTGGTATAATGTATTTGATAACATTTCAAAGACAGTTCTACGAGGCTGATTTTCAAAAAGTATAAACAATTTCCCGTAAACTTCAAAGAAAAAAATCTAATATTCTCATCACTATTGCGAACAACGTACCTCGTTACACAGAGATTCCAGTGAAGTCTTTACTCATCTAACATTCAGGCAGCTTATATCAAACAGAGAAAGAACGAAAGTTATTTAACGGCATTTAATCCTCTCTGGTTTACTGAGCACAAAAAATATTTGTTCGGAAATCATTGGATAAAAGTGTTTTAAATCTGTTCAACGTTATTGTATCTTATTATTTAAGATTTTAAGCAGCAACTATGACTTTGAGTGTGTGTGTGTGTGTGTGTGTGTGTGTGTGTGTGTGTGTGTGTGTGTGTGTGTATTTAAGTGTGTACATGTGTATGTTCATGCTTTTATCATATATGTGCGTGTGTATATATATATATATGTGTGTGTATAGATGCATGCATGTTTGTATACTTTTAAATTCTAGTTCACGAATCTACAGCCTTTCATTTTGCTTTGTAAATCCAAACCTATGATTATACATTTATACATATGCGCGTGATCTTGTATATGTGTGCACATGCACACACATACACATGCACAGATAGACATACACAGATATATTCAATATATATATATGTGCGATTCTGTATGCATATATGTGTGTGTGAGTGAATGTGTGTGAGTGTGTGTGTGTATAAACATGCTTGTATATATATATTTATATACATATATATAAGTATATAACTTTGATAACTTTGATCGGTTTCGGCCAGTAAAGGCCCAGGCCACGTCTAACTTAATAGCACCACCTGGTGAAGTCTTTTGGTCATATATGGGGCACCATGGCACACTCTAGCAAAGAGTTATTATTGTTGGAGACATATCCGGGTGTAGGAGGTTCGTCCAGGATTTTTTGAAGAAATTTGTCCTGTGAAGATTTGAATTTTATGGAATTCGTTTTCGTTTTGACGTATTTTGGTATGGTATTAACAAGAACTGGACCGGTTGAGGTAAAGTAGTTGTGTACCGAGTTTGATTCTTGTAGTGGGCGGATAGCACGTGGGAAAATCTTGGATGGATTTTAAAATTGATGCCAACATCATTTGTGCAATATTGATGGAATAGTTTCCACATTACACAAATGATGTAGCGCTCCCAGCGGCGTTGGAGAGAGTAGAAGTTGAGTCGACCCCAATATATATATATATATATATATATATATATATATATATATATATATATATACGCGCACGGGCGCACATCGTTCGATGCATTGTCGAATGTACGATAATGAAGTAACTTGAAGCTACTCTCTGAGGTCAGGTCAAGTGACCAGTTTAGTTCAGAACTACCACAAACTAGCTGGGTCACTATAAAGAAATAAAGATAGACAGGACAAGGTGAAGATCTCAGCGCTTTTGGTTACCGACATATCACTCGTCTATTTCAATAATGCTTCTGCTGCTAGCATAAGACCCCGATATTTCTAGCACGTAACTAGTGGTCATAAACGAAACCAGACAACACTTCCGGTTAAAACTGAATACAATTAAAAATCTGAGAATCACGTCAGCGCCAATAAATTGTAATAAGCGTTGTTATAATCTCATATATCAACTGCATGAGTTTTCACAAAAAAATCTTTATTGGCATCAAACTATTGTTGTTGTTATTGTCACATGACAGACTGCAAATAATCCGAGCAATTTATTTGGAGAGACTTAGAAGAGTTCAAAGGGCGTAATGCCAATCAAAGCGTATTTTCATACAAAAATTATCTGAGAGTAAATGTTACAAACAGAGACAAAATATCAATTTAAATAAATTTGGTAACAAGGTTTGATCTATAATTGATGAATCTGTTTATCATCCTTCTTGAAACTGCCAAATCTCCATCAACTTATCAGGTAATTGTCAATTTATCTATAACTATTAACATATTTAGCCGTCTAGTGATATATATATATATATATATATATATATATATATATATATATATGCACACACACACATATATATACATACATACACGTATATATATATATATATATATATATATATATATATATATTCATTTTTTTCATTTTTATCTAGTTTCAGCTCATGAGCTGTGGCCATATATATATATATATATATATATACATACATAAATTCTGATTTATCTGTAGGCTATTAGGGTCTATATGCATACAAACACACATACACACACACATATGTATATATATATATATATATATATATATATATACATACATATATATATAAGCATATACCCACATTTTTCAATTCTTTCTCTCTATGTCATCTAATTATCGCGCCTGTCCTTTACCCCTACATATCAATCATCTCCAATATATGCATGTATGCGCGCGCGTGCGTGTGTGTATGTGTCTATACACGCACACATATACGCACGTCCACAGACGTATATATTTATATGCATGTGTGTGTGTGTGGATGTGTTTACATGGGCGTGTGTGCATCTCTGTGTGTAAGTACGCACATACGTATGTTTGTGTAACATTATGTGTAACAGACAGACATATAGATAGGTACGTAGGCAGACAGACCGTATTTATACAGCGATATATATTAGGAAGAGAGATAGATAGACAGACAGACATACAGATAGATAGATAGATAGATAGATAGATAGATAGATAGATAGATAGATAGATAGATAGATAGATAGATAGATAGATAGATAGATAGATAGATAGATCCATCTAAACATCAAACTGCCTTATATTATTATATGCAACCGTAAATTTTAAGCCACTCTGCACATACCCAAAAACCCGGTAACATAAGGCTACTGTACGTAGCTCACGTTCATAATGTCGTGGGTTCAATTCCAGGATAGGCAGGACGCTGTATCGGTGACTAGGAATTTCACTTTACTTTCTTTTCAGTTTACTCCCCTGTAATGCGTAGAGGTGGATGCTACTGTAGTCTTCTCTCTTCCTTCAGCTGTCACATTATACACACACACACACACATACACACAAACACACGCAGACACTCACAGAGAGACGCATATATATAATATATATATATATATATATATATATATATATATATATATATATATATATATATATATATGTTCTTTTCTTCGTTTTTTTTTATACTTGTTTCAGTCATTTGACTGCAGCCATGCTGGAGCACTGCCTTTAAAGGTTCTAGTCGAATGGATCGATTCCAAGACATTTTTAAAGCCGAACTGCTAGGTTACGGGGACATAAACACACCAACACCAGTTGTCAAGTGGCGATGAGGGGGGGGGGGGGGGACAAACACAAACACGATGATATAAACACATACATATACATATATATATCTATATTATATATGTTATACGATATACTTCTTTCAGCTTCACTCTACCAAATCCAGTCACAAGACTTTGGTCGGCCCTCGCTATAAAACATTTCCCCCTCCGTATTTTGAGGAGGTCTTAGGTCAACAGTGCTTGCGATCTAAAGATACGCCGTTAGGCTAAACCCCTTATGAGTGAGAAACCCAGGGTAACCCGATAAACCGGCCTCCTTCATTATATTAACTACTCTACATCTTAGAGTGTACTTCTGCTCCGGGTTTATTTATTTCTTCAATCGACTCGTTTACACTCGCACCATTTCTGTATTCTTCCAAGACCGCACTTCTCACGCAATTTTCAGTGAACAAACTTAGCTACGTTATCATGCCTCCTTTTGCATTCCTTTTGGACCAGTTAGCTACACTCGCTCACAATGTATGAGATTGCTTTCTTTTTGCTGCCACACACCTGCAAAGGGGTGATTCACTGCTCATATCTATTTGGAACTTGGCGTAATTAGTTTTCAGAGCTTGATCTTGAGCGTTGGTTATCGGCGCCACGGTGCATCCATTCAGATCACATTTCCTTAGCTACCTCCAAATGTTGGTCTTGTCTTTCCCTTTGATCTCTATCCATGAATCGTTTTCATTTTTCAATAGTTTACGCTTTGTTCTCCATTTTTTAAATGTATTTGGGTGTGTCATATTTTCGTAAGTTACCATGTTGCCATTTCTAACAGCAACGTACAAATATTCAATCTGCTTTTATTATTATTATTATTATTATTATTATTAGTTGTAGTAGTAGTAGTAGTAGTAGTAGTAGTAGTAGTAGTAGTAGTAGTAGTAGTAGTAGTAGTAGTAGTAGTAGAAAAGTCTGCTATCGCGGACTGGTACTTTACTTCTCCGACTCCGGAAGGCTGAAAGGCCGCATTGGACATGACGTGATTTGAACCAAGACCGCAAAGCTGTTTCGACTTCACTCTCAAACGATTCTGCAGCATCGCTACTTGCAGTTATGCATTTATAAATACGTACGAACATCTATATGTGTGTTTGTGTGTATGGATGGAAACATACGCATATATATATACACGCATATGCATACAAATATATACAAATATGTATATATATATGTATATATATACATATATATGTATGTATATATGTATGCATATAGCTTTTGAATGTTTTTATTTTCTTCTTGGTGCTGTTTTACGAGAGTAGATAGGAAACATATTATATAAGACATGAAAGAAAGGAAGTTTCAAATTAACGTCACAGAACTGTATTCGTCTCATAAAATCCGTGAATTCATAAAGTGAACTTAATGTTCGAACAGAATTCAATATATTAATAAACTTCTTATTAATAAGAAATATTATTGATAAGCTTTCTTTAACATCTACGTAATATAGACCTCGTTTCTTCATACATACGAGTACAATTTCTAAAAATGCACCCGACTACGTTGTTTCGGGTCTTTTTTTGATTGCATAATATAACGTGTAACAAACTAGTTTCTATCTTTTTATTTCAGCATATCGCCGCCATTTTATATTTGATGTGTTGTTCTTTTTCGTTTTTTCTTTTTCTCTTCAATATCTTTTTCAAGTTGCACCATCATTCTGCTAACTTTCCTCTCGTTTCTAATATTATTTAGAGTTGTATTTTTTTATTTTCCTATTTGTTATTTATTGTTTTTATTCTGTTTTTCAAATACACTTTACTCATATTTTTTCTCGTTCTTTTCAACCTTGTTAAAAATTTGGTTCTATTTTTTTTTTCTTGTTTTTGTATTTTTTGTTGTGTTTTTATGTTACAGTCTTTTCTCTTTGGTTGGTTGATTAAGTTTGTTTTTGTTTACATTTTGTTGTTTTCTTTCCTGCTTCTTATCACCAATTTGTGATGTTTGTTATTTGTAAATTTTGTACTAACAAAACTCACCGCTAATTAGTATTGGCATTTTCGCGTTTATTTAAGTTTTGCATCGCTTACATATGTATATAGATACATACATATATATGTATATATGTATATGTATATATATATATATATATATATATATATATATATATATATATATATATATATATATATATATATATACATGTATATATATATATATATAAATGTATATATATATATATATATATATATATATATATATATATATATGAATATATATATATATATATATATATATATATATATATATATATATCTATATATATATATATATATATATATATATATATATATATATATATATATATATATTATATGCATGTATCTGTCAATATATATGTGTGTGTATGTATATACGTATTGTCATTATGATATCTTTCTTACAAACGTGAATTTTTATACGTAAGCGGCTCAATGGCTGATCATGCTGCTATGACTCCCCACTTGACGATACAAATCGTGTCGTCTGCCTTTAACCTGAAACAAATTTACCCCATAAGATGTCTGACTCACTGCACGTCTCCCTCGCGAATATTTCTTCCTTTAAAGATATTTCTCAAAAGACACATTCATAACAACTGTAAACTGTCCCTACATCATCATATTATACTCATCGTAACCAGCCTATTGAGCCAGTTTTTCAATGCTTCTTCTTTTCATGAGACAGATCTGTGTTTGATAGATTTTAGTCGGGGAAATCCAGCAAGTAATCGTAATTTCAATCACGCGCCATTCTTAATTCCAGCCAACCACTGAAAAGCTTTCGTTTGTATTGTTCTACATTTCACTTCAGCAGCAGCAGTAGTAGCAGTAGTAGTAGTAGTAGTAGTAGTAGTAGTAGTAGTAGTAGTAGTAGTAGTAGTATTAGTGGAGGTGGTGGTCGCAGCAGCAGATCTCTAAAAATACTGTTTGAAATTGAGCAAATATAGGCCTTGGAGATAGAAATCTGAAGAATGTGACACCTCGAAGCAACAACATATAGTTATAGAAGCAGTTGGAAAGATAACACAAGGAGCAAACATATATGTTCGCTTAATTTAATTCGTCCTTAATCGAAAGACGCATGTTGTTATGTCCTGTTATTTGTATTTGTGTAACTTTCTCCGTTTTCTTTCCGTCCTTGTTTTCGTATACATTTGCTGCTTTCTTCCAAGGAATCTAATGCTCTTAGTTTAGTTTTTCCTTGTGGCTGGCCAGATTGGAGCAATCTCGAGTATAACTAGCCGAAATTGCAAAGATAATCTGGAACTCGACTGAGGAAAGAAAATCTGAATGTTTCGTTGTCCCTTTTTTGTACCACCTAACTGTCTGGATGTTTTCCGTTCTTGTCCCATTTTGTATTTTATATATATATATATATATATATATATATATATATATATATATATATATATATATATATATATATATATATATATATATATATATATATATATATATACATATATACTGAGATGTATGCACACATACATAAGCATATTCATTTAAATAGATACACATTATATGTGTGTATTATGTATATATATATATATATATATATATATATGTATATATATATATATATATATATATATATATATATATATATATATATATATATATATATATATATATATATATATATATATGCAGCCATATATACATATATACTTATATACATATATATAATACACACGCACATAAATGCGTATATTTTCATGTATTTATATAAGTATGTATATATGTATTCCTAAATACATTATATGTATGTATATATATGTGTGTGTGTGTATCTTCAGTAAAATATATATGCTCTTACGTTCAGTAAAGCACACACATGGACACACACACACACACACACATACACATACATATATATATATATATATATATATATATATATATATATATATATATATATATATATATATATATATATATACGCATATATACGCATATATACACATATATACACGCACCTCACACATATTTTCGGTTCTCACAAAACGGCAGACAGCACAACATAAATCTGCAATAATATAATAAGACATTAAACTGTAGTAAAATGTAATGAAATATTATGAAATATTGACAGAACTTTCAAGATATACTTTGATAATTATAATTAAGCCACATTTATACAACTTATTTTTCTTGTATTTGATTAGTTAGCTACTTATGTATTTATTTCTATATTTTGTTTTACTGTTTTCGTTTTCCAATAAATTCATTTCTAAAGAAGAGACACGCATGAATGATTTTCACTGAACAGCAAATCCACAAATAATGAAATTTCATATTTTCACGATGAACTTTTCAGTCGATACTTATAACTCCATAAAATACTTTGATTAAGTTTATTAGTCGAGTAAAATAATCAATGAATAGTGTGTTTTGATACGTCAAGCACTCCCCATGATAACATATGAAGTATATACGTTAGATAGATAGATAGATAGATAGATAGATAGATAGATAGATAGACAGATAGATAGATAGATAGATAGATAAATAGATAGATAGATAGATAGACAGACAGACAGACAAACAGACAGACAGACACATACATAAGTTTCTTTAATAGCCACACAGGGCCGAACACAGAAGGGACAAAATACAAATTCCGATCAAAAGGGATCGTGTATCACAAAAAAAAATATATATAAAAAAACAGATTAGGTTTATCCGTGGAAAGAAAAGCCTACAGAAAAGACCACGGTAACCTCAGACACGGAGGGAAAAAACACATGAAAGCAAAGTGCTCTCTCTCTCTCTCTCTCTCTCTCTCTCTCTCTCTCTCTCTCTCTCTCTCTCTCTCTCTCTCTCTCTCTCTCTCTCTCTCTCTCTCTTGTTTCGATTTACAGGATCATGCTCAAAATGGTTTCGTCAGTCGCCCGTACCATCTTTGCTACATTCACCCACCTTTCTTTGAAACTTTCACGAGACAAAACTTGCCTCTCTATTCTCATCTTCTTTTTCATGTGGTACTTGCAAAAGTTGAGCGATTGGCCAGAGAGGAAAGTGTTTGTCTCTAAACTTTTCGCTCGAGACCACCACACACATTCCTTCACCATGGCCACCAGTAAGATGAATACTGCCTTGCCTTCCCGGTTAAGGGAAGATGGCGGAGCAATTTTCACGATAGACTCAGCCAACCAGCGGACTCGTCCCACTCGTGACAGCAGCCGTTCGGCATAAGCCCACAGGTCCGAAATGATCGGACAATGCACGAGTGAGTGCAGAACGGTTTCGTCGCTCTGGCCACATTTCGGGCAAGTCGGTCTCGAACCATGCCTGTAGAGCTTATCCCGAACGGGTAGCGATTCTCGATACCACTGCCAGGCCAGGGATCTCTGGAAGTTGACCATAGGTCACGGCCCGAAAGTCGTCTTGAACAGGCAGATCAGGTATTCCTTGTCGACGCCCAGGTTTGCCCCGAGAACGTCTTTGTACCTCCCCTCTATTAATCCGCTATAGAATGCTTTGGTTGTGTTGAAGTCGCTCATGGTCGACCCGGAACGGCATAGTTGCTTGAGAGCAACGCGACACTCGCGGTGCCATTCGCCCTTCCTCGGCCTCAGATAACGACGATAGATTTTATCATTCCACGAACGGTAAAAATTCCAGTCTTATCTGGAAAGAGAACATATACAAATGCATGTTATATGTTTACATAAATACACTCACACACATGCATACACACATATATATGTATATACGCACACGCACGAGCGCACACACACACACACACACACACACATACATATATATATATATATATGCATATGTATATATATATATATATATATATATATATATATATATATATATATATATATACATGTATGTATGTATGTATGTATGTAGAAATAATTTTTATGGAGATGAGTTGAGCGATAGGCAGATAGATTGATGGATGCGTCAATATAGATATTCCTACCGTTCCTAATAACAATCGCAGTTCTGGATATAATTTGTTATAAGATCTCATCTCTTCATTAAAGTCCAAGTGTGTGAGTATATATATATATATATATATATATATATATATATATA
>NC_142945.1:54686399-54718899 GCF_046866305.1 Octopus bimaculoides
GAATTCGGAACATTTGTCTAAAGGAAACCAACGACGAATGATGGACGTACGCATTAAAAATCTCGTTATTCGAATTACATGAAATACGAAATCGTAAACTGTCAGATTTAAACAATAATTTATCATTCTCAATGTTTCTATTCTTCAATGAAATTACTCTGAAAGTCATCCCAACAAAGCAGGCTCTGCGTTTAAACAAGTCCCAAAATTAAATGTATCAACTCAGTAGAACTTCTGTAATTGTAACCACTCATTGTCATTGAGAGAATCTATTCAATATACATTTATGTATGTTCTCTTCTGCTTTTGTTTTTAATTAATTAAATTCTTCCATTGAGGAAGGAGCTCATTTCTAACAAAGATACAAAGCTCCATTGTGGCAATGTAGATAAAAGCATTTTAAACTTGAGAAAAATCTTGCATATTTTTACTGTTCCATTTACACATTGTATTTGTAATGCACGAGTTGGTTGATCTCTTTTTCTGAAAATCTTAACTTATTGAGATTGTTACTTAGGCATTTACTCACAAAACCAAGTGCCCCAATTAATATAAATGCCAGTTTATAATCTGGATATAAAGTAGCTGGAGGTTTCGAAGTAGTTGTTCATACTTATTCTCTTCGTTTTTGATTTTCAAATAGAAATTCACATCAGCTGTGCTGCTGACTTCTGTGACGGTATATACATTTCCTTGTCTATCCCAAGCAACAATATTCGGCCCGTTATAATTACGCTTGACAGAGGTTTTTGATGGGAATGTTCCAGCAATATTTTTGTGTTGACGTGTGTGTATGAATTCAATAAAAGGAAGATTCTCTATATTTATTCCCAGACACCCCTTTTTACGAATAACATTGTATATTATTTTTGCAACAACCTCGTGGAGTAGCATGATGGTATTTTGGGCAGCTACTAATGTCATGTCTTCCACAGAAATATGACATAATCTACATTTTCGGTTGCTTCTTGGCGCTCCAAGGGATTTGCTGCTTATTTTGTCTGTTAGGTACTTAGAAGCAATTTCCTGTTCTTGGATAGCAAATGGATAGCCTTCGAAGTGTGATGTGACGTAAGTCCGTACATACATAAATATATGTATGAATGTATGTCATTATTCAGTTTATTTCAAGATTTCTTGCCAACAGAGAAAGAACCGGTTTCTCACCTAGATACAAGGTTCCTTCATTGGAATTTCAGCATCAACAACAGTGTATGTATGTATGCGCAGATTTGTATGCTTTGTGTATGTATTCTCATGCATATAGTTACATATCTAGACATGTTCATATATGTATAATTGATAAACTTCTGGAAAGTTTTACAGATTTTTACATTTCTAGTGATGAATTTGATCTGTAGTCTTTGAATTAGCTTTCTCCTTTCTGGTTTTGAGAAGCCTAATTTCTCAAGATTGGTATTTAGGCAGTGTGCTACATATCACAGGGCCCTAATAATTACAGGTACCCTGAGAATGTTGTAACTAGGTCAAGGTTGTATATATGAATGTATGTATGTATGTAAGTATGTATGTATGTATACACAAGTCCATACATATAAACATGCACGCATGCATACAAATATACATGTATTATTTATTTATGTACGAATTTAGGCATGTATGTATGAATGTGTACGTGTGTGTGTGTATGTGTGTGCGTGTGTGTGTGCGTGTGCGTGTGTGTTTGCGTGTGCGTGTTTGTGTGTATGTTGCATGTATGGGAAATCTTTCATATTATATTTCATTACAATTCTATGTCGAAAGATATGTATTTATATTCCACAGAATGATATTACTTCAACAAAACCATCTCTAATTGCATTAAAAGATTTCGGCAAGAGGGTAAGTTTATTGAATCAAAAAATTCTAGTTTGTATTTAGTTTTCTAAATTAGAAACTAATTGCCAAACCAAAGAAAGTAATTAAAATCTATCTTTTGTAAAAAAGAATTCTCTTAAATGGAAACGATTATAAGCAATTCTTTTCGTTAGGCTGCTTTACAAATTAGAAATAAATACAATTCATCATTCTTCTAATTGCGATTATCTTTTAATGTAGTCTTTCATTGTTCAAATAAGATTAAAAAGCAATAATTCTAGTTAATATTTCTTGTTACATTTCTCAACTAATTGCATCGTATTTTACGTTCCCCGCCCGGCTCCTCCACCTATTACAAGCAACAATAGCTCGGAAGATTTCTGGTTATGTTAGTAGTTTCTCTTGGAAAATATATCCCAAATGACCGTCTTAAACTTTCAGACAATAATTATCTTTCACGTGAGACTTCGGTAAATTACGAATGCTATGCACTGTAAAGTATGGGAATTAGGCACTCGATTAACATTATCACACACAAACACTCACACTTATCACATATAAGCATGCATATGACATTAATAAAACGAACCCGTATATATCACATAGAGAGAGAGAGAGAGAGAGAGAGAGAGAGAGAGAGAGAGAGAGAGAGAGAGAGAGAGAGATGCCAGAAGTGAAAGGGGGAGAGACAGTGACGGTGAATGTACATTGAAGAAGTCGGTTTAAATATAAAGTTCATTTAAAAGACTTCGTTACTGAACTATTTTCCCGTTATATTTAAAATATACATTCTAATTAATATTATCTATTAAGTTTGAATGTTCTTTTGTCCTACAATAATTCTCCAGATATTTCTTTCAGTGACAACCCTTAGCGTAAGTTCACACAAATGAAGGCTATATAATATACAAGCCACATCTGTAACTTCTATGCTGTAGAAATAGCAACGTAATCGCCATGAAATGACATTCACAACTAAAAAGAAGAAATGGCGTATTGGACAATATAGTCCTGGACGTATTGGACAATACAGTCCTGGACACTCTCCTTGCAAGAAGCAAATGGCGGCCGAGTCACGATTTGATTGTCAGTGATCGTAAAGTAGCTCGATTCGGGTTGACGTAAGGATAAATAATGACAAATGATTTAGGCACAAGGACAGCAGATTTGTGGGTAGAGGTACGTTGATACCATCGACCTGAGCACTTGGTACTTTATTTTATCGATCTCGTATGAACGAAAGATATCGACCTCTGTAGGCTTTCAACTCAGAACGTAAAGGAGTTTGGAAAATACTGCAAAGCATTCTTTCGACGCTTTAAAGATAAGCACCGACTAAACCCTTCAGGCAGTGCTCCAGCACGGCCACTCTCCATTGACTGAGACAAAAAGATAAAGGAAATTAAAGTGTATTGTTTTCAGAGACGCTCTACCCTAACACTGCCACCCTCAGCCCTATCTATGTGGACTTAACATGTCTCAAGAACAAAACGCTTCAGAAAAAGTAGTTTCAAAAGGAATTACGTGTTTCATGATTCTTTATAAACCTTCAGCAATTTTATAGCTTTTGCAATAATCACGGATTTTCCACAGATACGTCTACTATTTATAATTGCATTTTCACAACAAATATCTATTATTGCATTTTCAAATATTTATCGATTTTTTTCCTTTCATGCAGCCTTGTTAACTTACACGTAATTTAATGCGGCCTTCAAATAGGGGAGAAAAAAATAATAAAATTCCCACGTCTCGGTTCTGTATCATTACAGAAAGTAAAGAAAATGAATTTATTTTCTTGGAAATACGATAAAGGAAATTCACCAAGCCTTGCTGCTGTATTGAAAACGTTTTCATGGAATAATGTTTTTCTTTGAATTATCTCAAATGATATTCCTCGAAGAATATCGGAAGGAGAAAAAGATTCTGAAGTTGTTGTGACCTATCTCTAGAGCACTGACAGGCATAAAACTCGTGTGACATGGAATGAAATTTTCAAACAAAATACACTACACAAACCACAAACACATATATGTATGTGTGCATGTATGTATGTATGTATATGTATATATATGTGTCTGTGTATGCATGTATGCATATATATATACATAAAATCTTAAAAGCTTAGTTTTATCTTCTAAGGGCACATTCCTTCAAAGACTGCATATAATTTTTTTCTAAATATTGATTTTGCTACACAGAAAATATACATATATATTAATGCATTTTCGAGTGCTTTTGAATGTTATATATACATGTGTGAGTGAGTGTGTGTGTGCGTGCCTGCGTGCATGTATGCAAACATAAATCGCCCTTGAAGGTAAACATGTTTCTCATTTACGAACATACACTCTTAGAGATAAACATATATATATATATATATATATATATATATATATATATATATATATATACGCTGTTTACAAAAATAGAGACACTGCAAGTAAAAATAAAATACGTGAGGGGCAGAAAAATGTGTGTGTGTGTGCTTGAGTTTGTGCTTGTGTATATGCGAGCGAGTGTGATATGTATGCATGTGTGTTTGTGTGTGTATTCGTGTTTGTATGTGTATGCGTGTGTATGCGTGTGTGTTTGTGTGTACGAGTGCGTGTACGTGTGTGTGGTTGTATGTATTGTCTAACGCTTTAAATATAACTCGATTATTGAGGCGACAGCATGTATCGATTGGGAAACTATTGGAGTATAGTGTGCGACATTAACCAATGTATTTATCAAGTTGTGAGTCGCACTGATTCCTACATGGTGTCCATATTGATCACCTCCACCACCCTCACCATTCTATGTTTCCATCTAATTCTTTCACTTTTTATTTCTCTCTCTCTCTCTCTCTCTCTCTCTCTCTCTCTCTCTCTCTCTCTCGCTCTTTCTCTCTCGCTCTCTCTCTCTCTCTTTGTATCTTTATTTCTTCAGCTTCGGTCGTTGCCAAAATATTTAGTTTCTTTCCATAACAATCAATTCTAGTATCTATAACATTCAGAGTAATTTTTACTTCCGCCGCAATCGAACTGCTAACCCCGAAATCCGATTATTGTCTGTAAGTCGCGCAGTGCCTTTCTTTTGCGATAAATATCATCTTATTTCGTTTTTCATTGCTTTTTTTTAAACTTGGATACAAAAAAGAGCAAAAAAATATGTTTTGATAATGTTAATATTTCTTGATCGATAAGGTTATTTTTGAATAAATATTATTTTTTACGCCATGCTGAATCTATTTTCTGTTTAGCTTTTGCTTGTATTTCGTTTTTAATTTTTTTCTATTTTTTAGCTCTAACAGAATAAACGTTTAATATGAAACTATTCTTTCTAGTCTTAAGACCAACTAAAGAATATGTTGTTTTTTTCCTGCTTCTTCCTATTATTCTTTTGTGGTAATGCCAATCACTTGTTTATCCGAAGGCTACTGCAAAGTTAGAATTTCGAATCCACGTTCGCATTAGATTACTGGGAAAGAATATAATAATTTATGATAATGATAAGTGGGGTTATTAATTTTGATACAAGGCTAGCAATTTCAGGGAAATAGAATTAGCCGATTTCACTGACGTCAATGCTTTTGAACTCAAAACATAAAACCCCGAAAGAAATACCACTAAGTATTTTGTTCGATGCGCTAACGGTTCTGACAGCTCACCTCTTTGATAAAAACAAAAAAAGAATGACAGGAAAATCCGTAAGCTGCTGACTTGAAATACGATGCACCACCCAAAGGCAGACGCAGATCGTCTTTACCTACCCAGAGCTCAAGGAGGTCGAGGCCTGATCCAATTTGAAATCTCCTACAAAACCACCACAACTGCACTGGCAAAATATCTTGAAACATCTAACGACTGGATGATAAAACTCGATGAAGACCATGAAAAACATAAGAAGCTTCATTCTTTTATGAAGGAGCGAAAAAATGTTCAAGTGAGTTTATGCCTAATAAATACCCAGATTGAACAGGAAAATGGAAGGGCAACAACTGTAGTTGCAAAGAAGGTGAAATCAATAGCAAAGCAAAATGCATTTGAAAAATTGGCTGACAAATGGGAACAAAAACCTCTGCATGGCAAATATGTGGCCCGTAGCAAACAAGCTGATGTAGACCAGAAGTACATCCATCAGCGACGACGGAGCTCAGGGCTAAAGGCAGAGAGTGAAGGCTTTATCTTGCTGTCCAAGGTCAGAGATTATTGACCCGGAACTCTCAAGCCAATGTGATGAAAAATGGTGTAGACCCAAAGTGTCGATACTGCAACGATGGGATAGAAACAGTGGACCACCTAATCTCTGGATGTAAGATTTTAGCACCTGTAGAGTACAAATCAAGACATGTTTCAGTCATTTGCCTGCGGCCATGCTGGAGCACCGCCTTTAGTCGAGCAGATCGACCCCAGGACTTATTCTTTGTAAGCCTAGTATTTATTCTATCAGTCTATTTTGCCGAAACGCTAATGTTATGTGTGTCTTTGACGGAGTCCACTCCGTTACAAGCATTCCAACCAAGAGGTCTCAGGTTTCACAAACACCCTCCCTTACCGATCACGGAAACTCTGAACATGATCATGGACGTGTCTCCCTAAGGCTTTTGACGATGGAATTAAAAGAAATTGAAATTAAAATTCAAATAAAAAATAAGCTTGTTCCGTAAAGGATTATCAAGTCATTGCTAAAGTGAATTCGGTTAATTAGGTAGGTTATGACAAAACGTTTAGGAAGATGGTTAGCTAATAATTGTAAAAGAATAAATTTGTTATAACATACACATATCATTCCTGCTTCATGATCCTTAGCAAATCGATAGTTACGATCTCTCTCTCTCCCTCTCCCTCTCACTCTCTCCACACACACACACACACACACACTATCTCTCTCTTTCCCTCTCTCACTTATAATTAAACAAATTTGGAACTCGTTAAACATCCAGCCGTATTATCATGTTTTATTTTAAATCTTCAGAAACCTAGAGCTCATTAATCCGGAAGTTCACGCGACTTCAAACAAAATGGCTAATTACTCGAAAATTAGTGCACCCCAGTCTCCACGTTCAAGTCTTTTAATTTTGGATAACTCTGGGTGGATCCATTGATAAACGTTTTCCTCGATCTACTCAGATATGGATGGCCAATATTGGAATATGTTTGAGATCTGGATTATGTTGGGGTCAAATATCAATAACGACAGCGTCTCAGAGTTGTATGATGCATCGATGCCAATTCCCATTGAATTCGTTCAAACAACTATTTGTTATTAATATTTCCTTGCTGAAATTTAAGACATTCCGAGCAATAACATTCTCCCTTCAAACGTTCTTTAATTTCTGTTGAACTTTGCAAGGTACAAAAATGGCTTTTCGATGAAAGTATAAATACTATATTACAAGCAATTGTTGTCAAATGTCCCTCTTAAACAATTCTTTTATGATCCTATTGCACTCATTAAACGTTACACTTTAAAAGAAAAAGCTATAAAGCTCATAAAACCAATATGTTTACACTCAGATACTGCTTATTCCTCTGTGAACTCAACCTGTTCTTATGTTTAATGTATTTTGACTGGAATCAATATAGAAAAATTGCTTGGAAAAAAAAACGGTTGGCATAAACTTATATTGTTTCTAGTTTCACCAATTAGTAAAACCTTTTGTTTTGTTCATCAATTAAAAATATTTTGTGACTGTAGTTGCGTCAAAGGAATTGTTCTACGCAAAAATATGGTAAAACTTACGACGATGTCAATAAAGTTGTTTATGTAAATATTTCATCATAAAGATTCCATAGTTTTATGTTTTTATCGAAATATTAAAACCAATTTAATGGTTTATATAGCATACGATGCTTCTTTTTTCATGTTCTTTAAAATAACGTTTTTGTAACTTGTTCCGAAAAATAAGAACCATTTCATAATATTTATTGATTGCAAATTCGTCAAGACTCAGTAGTAAAATACAGCTTGATAAAAAGAATATGTCTTCACTCTGAGAAGAATGGGCGGTAAATAAGACCTCATTTCGGATATTCCTTAATGTTTCCAATTTGGTTTAATAAATTACTTCAGAATAAAAATAATACCAACTATTGATCTTGTCCATAATTTTTCATGATTATGTTTATAAGAGAAAATAAATCAATATTTTCACTGATTCTTTTAATAAAAGACCTTTCATTCATTGTTTCTCTTTCCTCTTTTTGTCTTGCTACTTTTTTTTACCTTTTATTTTGGATTCTTTTTTCTTTCTTTTTCGAAAATATAATTCGTTAGCCAGATTCTAACAACGATGAACCTTTGAGTCTCGTTAAAATTTATTTAAACAAAAATAAAGAAATCTTTTCAAAATAAATGAAAAACAAAATTTTTTTTTATGTCTGCAATCAAAATAAAACTTGTATTATGAAAATATATTTGATTAAAATCTGAAATTTTATAAAGAAATATCACCAAATATTCTTTACTATCAAAGTTATTTAACAACTGACCAAGTTATTGCTGCTTTTCATCTTTCACCTGATCTCTCAGACGGCACCAGGCTTTACTTCTTCAACGTGTAATTCCAAAACAAATAAAATTTTATTACTAATAATTAAATTAATAATAATTTGTACATTTTGACAATGGCGTAAAAAAATCCAATTCGATTTCATTTTTATAAAGCAAGTCCCACTGGTATTGATTGAAGACGGGTCAGTAGCCATATTGTGTGGGGGGGAGGGTGTTCTATTTATAGCTTGTATGATAGTCTTCATTATTTCAAAATATTCGATATTAATGGAAATAATGAAGGAGAAAGATAACTTCAACAAAACTTTCAACAATTTCACAGTCTCACACTGTAGTAGCTTAATGTTGAATGTCATGTGATTCAACTGAGCGTTTCTATTGGCTGTCTTTTAAGGGTGGTTAGTTTTGATAGAGATAATAACAAAAGTTATTTTGCCCTATTTCTACTGTACGTTCTACATCCAAATTGAATATAATTACTGTGTGTGTGTGTGTGTGTGTGTGTGTGTGTGTGTGTGTGTGTGTGTGTGTGTGTGTGTGTGTGTGTGTGTGTGTGTGTGTGTGTGTGTGTGTGCATTTTCGTTTCTGTGTCTGTGGTTATCCTCTGTCGGCTTGTCTGCGTCTCAAAGTGTTTGAGTATCTGTGTGTGTGTGTGTGTGTGTGTGATTGTGTATGTATGTATGTATACGTGTATGTGGTGTGTGAGTGCGTTTAAGTGATTCAGTTGATGTTCGCAAATGATTTCTGCAAATTTTAATACTTTACAGTCAAGATATAAATGATATGAATTCGTTTCCCAAGAACTTTTAAAGGAAGATTTGTAGACAAATAAATACTTTTGTAGTTGGAGCCCACAAAAAGCTTCAAGTGTATACTGCCTTTTATCGTGTACTTGTTTCAGTCATTGTACTTCAATACTTCTTGAAAAGGGTTTCGTCGAAAAGTCGACACCAGTGCTTATAGCACCAGTCTGATACTTGCTCCTTTTTCTCTGAGCTCAACATGAAGGTTACGTGAACGTAAAGAAAACGCCGGTTGACAAGCGGTGGGGAACAGGACACAAACTTTGACACACATACATACATGCACCCAGAACACACACACACATGCATGTGTATGTATATGTGCGCGTGTGTGTGTGAGTGTGTATACAATAGTCTTCCTCGTAGTTTCCTTCCAGCAAATTCCCTCAGCATTGGTTGGCCCCGGGCACTAATAAAAGTTGCGTACCCAAGGTGCCACGCAGTGGGACGGAACCGGAAACCACGTCTTTGTAAATCGAGTTTCTTAACCACACCTCAGACACAACAAATTGCCTGGGACAATTTAGATTTCCCAACCTCGAATCAGGTAACAAGAATCTCTTATCTATCGAAAACAGCACTCACCAATCAGTAATAGACTTCAGTTCGATTAAACTGTTTATATCCCCTTCCTCTTACTATCGATCTCTAGCCTTTATCGAATGCGAGAAATCTAAATGTGTGGTTGTGTATAATTAGTCTTATGTGGATATGTCTAACTTGGTTTACATGTACATGTGAGTGTTCGTGTGGCTGTTCTTACGCAAGTGCATACCAACGTGTGTCAGTGTGCGCATGCTTATGTTTGTATATACATTTGTGTGTGTGTGTGTGTGTGTGTGTGTGTGTGTGTGTGTGTGTGTGTGTGTGTGTGTGTGTGTGTGTGTGTGTGTGTGTGTGTGTGCCTGTGTGTGTGGGCGCGTGTGGATTTACATTTGTAGAGAAACTGTGTTGTTTTCAGTAGCTGCTTACCACTTTTGACCTTCTGTCAATATATCAGGCAGTAATATATCACATACGCAATACACGCTTATTTAACACAAACAGTAGAAGCTGGAGGAGATGACCGAGAAAAGCTAATCAAATATCAACGAGGGTTTTGTGACTTGCTCGCTTCCATGACGGCGGCGCCGGCGGCAGCGGCGGCGTTCTCTTGGCTATCTTTTATTATCTGCTGTTAACTTTTAATATAATAAACACAATTAACACACACACACACACACACACACACACATACATATATATACACACAAATATAGATAAATATATACGTATATAGATATATACACACACACGTAGACATACACACACATACACACTCACGCACATAGATAGATAGATAGATAGATAGATAGATAGATAGATAGATAGATAGATGTGTATGCGTGTATGGGTGTGTGTGTGTGTGTGTGTGTGTGTGTGTGTGTGTGTGTGTGTGTGTGTTTATGATAAAATTTCGAATTATATCGAATCATATGAAATTCATATTTAAATTTCATGAGAAAATCTTTTATTTTATTTTTGTGTTTTTGTGTTTTTGGTTTTTTTTCTTTACATTTTCTTCTAATCAAAGTCTGAAATCATATTCCTGTAAAAAAAATATTTAAACGAATGAATATTAAATAATAAACAATTCGAAATAAATCAATATTTGGTAAACAATAACATTTACGGTTTAAAAGAATTCTCTGAAGAATCCGATTAGTTGGGGAGATTGAAGTTGTATTTCGAAATATAGAATGGTTATTCTTGAAAATTTGGTTGAGAATAAGAAAGTTAATAAATTTGTAGTTTCTAAAGGGAATTCTGATAAATGTGTTTAATATTTTAATGATTAGAAATTCCTTGCGGTAGAAAACACCTAAGGACCCGACTGAATGCCCTGTGAGAGTTTAGCTACGTACCTTTATGTTTTAAGTTCAAATCCCACTGGAGGCGACTTTGACATTCTTACATCACGGGGTCGATAATATAAGTAGTTAGCAGGTACTGCGGCGGTTTAATCGACAGCAATATCCACGACTCCTTTAAACTAAATGGTAGGTATTTGTGTCAACGTTACAAGTCAAGAGTTTCTTTCTGCTATTTCCTCTTTGTTTTCGGCTCAAATCTGCAGATTGGCAGGATTACTCGAGCATCAGATATGCCGTATTGCGTTACGCTTTTATCGTATCTGAATTCAAAGCTATGTTGACAGAATCGTTAGTGCGCCGAATAAAATGACATAACTTATTGAGTAACTGTTCGTAACACCCTAACTTCAATTCCCGTCGCGGTCAACTTTACTTTTCTTCCTCAAGTGGTCAACAAAATAAGCATCACTCATACACTGAAGTCGGTTTAATATTCGGATAAAGTATCCGCGGCGTTTATAGAATTATAACACGAGAAAGTGATGATTTCAAATTTTTCACAGAATTCTGATGGGACAGTAATTTTTCATGTCCATTACGTCGACGCCAGTAGCAGACTAGATGAGAGACAAAGTTTGCCTTGGCGGATTTGAAATCACAACGTAAAGAGCTAGAAGAATTGTTGCTAAACATTTTGCTAACGATTCAGCCAGCGTGCTGCCTTGGTAACAATAAATTCCGCCGAGGTCACCTTCGCCTCCGAAGTTGATGAAATAATGTACCAATCCCGAATGCAATCAATAAATATTTTTGTCCTCATGGATAAGAATCGATGACCTCAGCCACAATCCATTCGTTGCATCATGGATAAGAATCGATGACCTCAGCCATAATCCATTCGTTGCATCATTATTGCTCTCTTTCAAATAGATAATGTGCACATGTCCAACTTCTCTCCCGACACTATTTACTGTTGAGTTTGAATTTCTCAACCTTCACCTCAACGTAGTCCCTCGAAGGCAGTGAAAGATCATGATCGGAATTACACTTCTAATCCAAGTTACTTATTCGATGTTATACAGTATTACCTTCCCTTGTAAACATGTTTTAACAATGGCCAAAATGTAATTCACTGTCTGTGGTTTTACGAAAAAGTGGTACTAACCCGGAAATTTTAAGTTCCCACGCTATCGCACGATAGTCGTTAAACCTAGCTTGGATTTATACGTCTTTTAAGTAGGTATAGTTTGTGTCTTGCTGGATTTCTACCTACCTTCCTCACCAAACAGCCGGATGTGGCAGCCGGTTTAGTCGATGATGATCTGACTATGCCATAGGTAATTATCATGCCGTTGTTTATGATAATGGAAAAATTCTTAGTGGTAGTTCTTCCAATTGTGCATGTTGTGAGTTTAAGTTTCGCCGAGGTTAATTTATTTTTCAGCCATTCTAGGTCGATAAAATTTAAGTGCCAGTTATGTACCGAATAACTCCTTGCCTTTGGCGTGTGTGGTTACAGTTGATTATCATAACTCTATCTAATTTTGTCGCAAAGACAGTAAACTTTAGTGGGGAGGGGTAGCAAGTCGATTGCATCGACCCAGTGTTCAATTGGTACTTATTATATTGAACTCGAAAGGAAGATTTTCACTCAGAATGTAAAGACCCTGAAAAGTGCCACTATGCATTTTGTCCAACGTGCTAACAATCCCGCCACCTCGCCGCCAAAAATGGATTAGAATAATGGCTGTGAATTGGCAGCGTCCTCGTAGTGGTTTGAATTGAAACCGTATTCCGTATGAAAGTATATCCTTATGAAGTAAGCACCAGTAACAGACTGTGGTTGTATTCCATTGTTTTTGATTAACCAGCGAAAAAGTATAAGCAAAAACAAAATGAAAGTCTGGAGAAAATAGTTGTGATAGGCATCGACGAATATTGTAAAGTAAAGTTAGTGAGTTTCTATAAAGGATTGTGCGGCGAGAAGAGCATATTGACTTTCGGTTAAGAGAGATAAAAATCTTTTTCTTTTTCCAAACGAAGGGTCAGTCCTATAATCTCAGTATATTCTCCCCACACTCTAAGCGAACTTTACACAGAAATAGCTTCGTACCGTAAAGACCACAAATCGAAATTATGCTTAAAATATATCGTTATTTTATTCATTATGCACAATGCTCTCGGGACACAATCTAAACTTTTGAAATAGCGAAATGTTTTATTGACTGTGGACGAATCAATCGATACTTCGATGAAAACGTTTAGAGTTCGATTATTATCAGATATAAATGATCGTGAAAGGAGTTGAGGAGATAACGAAAAAATCATCTGATATTGTTGTGCATTGATTTTCAGATTTAGATCGTTACTGTATATGTTTTAAATATCACAGGACAAATGTTATGAGTGGTCAATGGAGGTGCGAGCAGAAAAAAAGCAGTCAAGTTTCTTTGTAATGTTGTACAGTTAAGGAGGGCACATTTTGGGCAAGGTGTCTCTTATAACCGCAATTAGGTGGAAAACTGCCGAAGTTGGGGTATACCTAAAAAGTTAGCTGAGAAAATCTTGACGCCCGCTCGTAGAACCCGTTTTCTTTCTCTTACTCTTTCTCGTTCATATATATATATATATATATGGTTATTTTGAGAAGTCCACTGTGTGGCGTTATTATTTTCTGTAATAATGCCCCTTATATAAATATATATATATATATATATATATATATATATATATATATATATATATATATATAAAACAATGCAAGTTATAAGAAATACAAGTTTTGCTTTGTTTGTTCAAGGTGTTTCACAGTAGCATCGAAACTGGAACACACATGTTCGTGAAAGGAACTTTTTTAATCACGCGATCATTACTTACTTGAACTAATTCGACATTTCGTTATATTGTTGAAGGACGAGAACTTCTTGAAACTCAGAACTATCGGAATAAATGTCATGGGTGTCTTTTTATTTTAATATTTATTTCTCCTGCAATGCTTTTTGTCTGAACCTCAAAAAGGTCAGCTTTGCTTTTTATTCTTTCCTGGGAATCGATAACCAGAAAAAAATAACGAAATCACTAATATTGTGTGATCGCTTGTATCAACTCTTTATGCCTTGTGTAAATCGATATCTGAATTGCTTTTACGGTTTAACTCTCCCCAACTACGTCAGTCATGATCGAAGAGACCTATTATCAAAGTCATTCTAACCATGACCATCCTGTCGTTTCTTTTTTAGCATTTTCGGATATTGAGTATACATGACTAGATTACATATGAGGGTGTGTAAGGCTCAATAAGTTTCGGTGCTGTGTGGAGTGAAAAGGCCAGGCTCTTTGGACTTCGGTTTTTTGACGGTCGGGTATGGCGAATGATTAATCAGGGTAAACGGGCAGAAATGAAGTGAATATGTTTAAATGTGTATGGCCGGAAAGTGGATGATGAAGTAACAACGGGTCGACTTTGCCTTTCATCCTTTCCGGGGTCGACGAATTAAGTACCAGTGAAACACAGGAGTGGATAAAATCGACTATCTTCCTCCCCAAAATGACATGCCTTTTGCCTATAGTAGAAAGGATTATTATTATTATCATTATTATTATCATTGTTATTATTATTATTATTATTATTATTATTATTATTATTATTAAATAAGAGATGGCCAGTAAATTCTGGCCATCATGACTTGTGTGATATAAGCGATAAGAGTACATTTCCTAAGCAAGCCTTATTGTGTAAATACTGAATAAAATATATCACTTTACCAAGTGTAAAGTTATGGCAGCATAAGAAGGGTTTTAGTATGAAATAAATGAATTTTATAGAGTTAGAGTTCTATGAAATATTAACTTCGTGTGAGAAATATATTAAGGTTTCCTTGATTGGTGATCAGTTATGACGTCACTAATGTTATTTAGGTTCTTATTGGAGGTTGAGGTGAGAGTCTTCGCTAAATGTGTGGTTGTAAGTCGAGAGGTGACCAAATATGAACGTAGGCGTACTAAGCATGCGTGTGCCTGTTAATATATATATATATATATATATATATATATATATATATAATGCATACGATCACATAATATATATTTATATATGTGTGTTGGCAGTATTGATATATATTAAAGTTTCTGCGTTTTATTTTTGAAGCACGCTTTCTCTCTCTCTCTCTCTCTCTCTCTCACTCTCACTGTTCACGCACACATATATACACACAACATATATGCGTGGCTGTGCGTGTGTGTATTGATATATATGTATATATATGTGTGTGTGTATGTATGTATGTATGTATGTACGTGACCCGTCGTCATCCTTTTTTTCTTTTCCTCCTTTCTTTTTCACCCCGACCGCTAAAGCAACTGGTCATATTTTCTCTAGTCTCCTACTTCAACCTATTTCGCTGTCTGTTGTCCTTATGTTTCTAATCTTTTAAGATTTTCTTCTTAGCGTTATCCATACTTTCGTCCCTGCTTGACCGTAAGGCAGTATTCTGTTTATTTATTTCGTCTTTGTCCCTCGTACGTCCACTAACGGTCTCCTCTTGAATTACATTTATTCGTGTTCATATGTCCACTTCTGCACTGCATGTATATCCATTTCTTGTTTTCCGTTCTCGTTCTGTTATGCTTTGGTCCCATTTCCCACCAGCTTCTTGTTGTTGGCGCTACCGGAAGGGAAACAATATTATCATAAGGCGCGAAATTGCGTTTGACACTCTGGCCGTTAACTGATGAGGATTTGGTGACATTCTGTGTCTGTTTACCATTTGTTTGTGCATTTATTATATGTTTCTTAACCTATTAATTAATAGAGCGCTACATACTATTGATTTTATTTATAGTACTTTTTATAGGTAGGTAGGTAGGTAGGTAGGTAGGTAGGTAGGTAGGCATACAGATACATAGATATACAGATAGATAGATAGATAAACAGACAGACAGATAGACATCATACAAATAGTTACACATTTTTCTTTCTCGCACACACACACCCTAGTGTTTATAGAAGAGCTCCAAAACTCCATTAACATGTTTCTTAATTGCATATGCATAATTTGACGACATGATTAGTATTTTCCATATTTGCAATATATAAAGAAAGACATTATACGCGTTTATTTCATCATTTTTTTATATTTATAATTTTGTAGTTGTTTAAAAAATAAGCAACAACGAACGATGCATTAGTTTGTTGAATGTGACGCACAGTGATGAGTTGTTTACAAATTCATTTTTTTAAAAAAACATCAACGGAAACGTTGTAGAAAGTGTCTCGTTTAGCAAAATACTTTTTCCATTTATATATATATATTTGGTTTCGTTTCTTATTTATTTATACGGGGCCTGTGTATGTGCAGAGCGGAGAAACTCTTCAATTAGTTGCACGCAAAAATCATTGCATTTTGTGAAGAGGTTTTTCATTATTTTTTCGCTTTTTTTTTTTGTTTATTTGTCTTTGTAGTTTATGTAACATTGTTATTTCACTTTTAAACCCTTGATGATGGAAGGAAATTAATGATAGTACTAAAGGTTGAAACGTCACGTTGTAAAATGTTTAAATTTACGTAGAAAATGTTCCAGCACAATTTTCTAATAATATAGGAAAAGCGTCTCTTCCTTTTAATTTAGCATCCATCCAAGGTGAGAAAAATCATTGCCGCTAACAACTTTTGTTGTACAGATAAACGACTCGTCAGTCGCCATTTTCCTCATCACTGACCAAGTCCATCATCCGATTTATGTCTGGTTGATTACCACTATTGAGGATATGCTTGTATTTGAAGAAGTTTTTATCCTCTAACAACACTGAAGTTGTGTTCAATGCTGTTGGACAAATAACCATTTCTGCTGGGTTTTTCGATTTTTGTTTTGTTTTTGTTTTGGCAAATCATTGAACGGTTTCATTAAAAGTCTACAGTGTTTCCAAGAAAGCAACATTGCTCATAGCGAATATTATCCTTAAATTCTATAATACAACGGTCTTTGTGGTTAGCGTAAACTTTAAACTTTTCACTGACCTTTGTTACACAAACCCACACATACACACGCATGAAGACACATATACACACAGATATACACACATAAACACGCACATACGCGCACACCAATGTAACTCTTACGTGTATATGTGTATGAATTATGTAAGGAACGTATATCTATGAATGTATAATGTAATGGATGTACGTGTGTAGGTATTATATAATGGGTGTATGTGCATGTATGTAATATATTTATGTATGTACCAAATGAATGTATGAGTTTATGTATACATGTATGATGCAATAAATGTATGCGTGTGTGTATGAATGTACGTATTATGTAATGTATGTAGTTTCATTGCACTATATTTCTTTCTTTGCTTGATTTAAACCATTCTTATGTTCACCCGTTTGGAGCAACGACACAAACTTTATTCAGATTTTCCTTGTGTTTTTTGGATTTTTTTCATCAATTTGTTCTTTTTTTTTCTTTCTCTGTATTGATATTTGGTTCTGTCTGCTGTGTTCAATATTACGTTGTTGAAGATAATTTATTTTCTTATATTGATTGATTCTTTCTCAAACGTTCTCTTGTTATTATTTGTATTGATGAGTCGAACCGTGTTCGAAGTTATGGTACTTAATACTTACAGAGTTGAGATAAACATTGCAGAAGTATAGTACCAGCAATCCGCAACAATGCTATGGTTTAGATCAGTGGCTCTCAAACACCTTTTTCTTTTATCAAAGGAGTCCTTTGGTTCCTAATTTATTCTACTGGACCTCCATAGCCATCTAATGTTTTTAAAACATCCCATGATATTTTTTTTATTAAATATCATTATGATTTGTATTTTAAAAAATGTTAAAATATTTTCTGCATAGGAGAGGTATAACCAATTTATTGCAGATAAACAAAATCTTATATGGACCCCGGTTGAGAACGGTTTACTTCAACCACTGGAAATGTTTTTTCTTTTTTATTTACATCTGTAAAACTGTAACAACTCTTCCTATTTCAATGTCGAAGACCCATATTAACCATTCAAAGATAAACAAAAACGGTTAACTTCACTTGCAGTGAAACTGTGTCAGTTTCCAGCTCACGGTTTGTGCAACGAAAAGTTTGACACCAAGCACTTAATGTTGAAGAGATATCAACAGCTTTTGTGCGTTTTTGAAAGATCAACAAGTTATGTTCCACATTACTCTTGTTTCACTTCTCACGATCTTCCACATCCTAAATGTGCCGCTGGGCCAACGGTAAGTGAACTTAGAGGGGTCCTATGTCTGTTCGGGACTCTACAGGCACCTAACACAATTCGCGATAGCATGCTACATAATGCCAAGTCATATATTTTCGTGAGTGACGTCAGACTGTAGCCTACGATCGACAGAACACGCAGAATCTCCCAATTTGGTGCACGAATAAAACTACGGCGGGTTAGTTAAGACTGCATCACACTGGCTGCAGCCTACTGTAGATGATTGATCGGATACGTATCAAATAACACATACACACACGGACAAAAGCGAAACACAGAAACAAAAATAACAGATATAGACACAGAGAGAGACAGAGACACACTAGTCAGGCAGTCACACGGTCACTAAGAAAGAAAGAGATGGACGGATGGACGGATGGATGGATGGATGGATGGATGGATGCATGGGTGAATGGTTGCATGAATGGATCACTAGCTTAATGGTTTATCCAAAACTTAATTTCACGTAGAATTATATATCGGATGTCTTTGATCTTCATCCAACCCAAAGTAGAAACAGTACACACTCATACACGCATGCATGTATATGCGTGCTGTGTGTTTGTGTGTTTCTGTGTATGTATGTGTGTGTGTATAGATACATACATATACATACATACATACATACATACATACATACATACATACATGCGTATCTTTTACTGCATGACTACACGAAGGTGCCTGGATATGAATGCAGATAGATAGATAGATAGATAGAAACCCATACATTTTCATCCGATTTCTTCTATATCATATACCTATATATTTGCTTGCATATATGAATATGTGTAAGTGTATGTATATACATACACAAACACACACATATATATCTGCCTATCTGTGTGTATATATACCTATATATACCTATATATATATATATATATATATATATATATATATATATATATATGCATGTATTTATATATACATGTGTGTGTGTATATATATATATGCATATATATATATATATATATATGTACATGTGTGCACGTGCTTCCGTCTCTGTGTGTGGGTGTTAGTCGTTATATATAACCTTAAACTAATACCAACCCAATGTAACTAAACTTGCAAAAAAACGTAAAATCTAAAATAAGATAAAAAGAGAAAGAAAGTTAGTGAAGCTAGAGGGAAAACGTTTTGTAGGTTCGTTTCAGCTGTGTTGAACAGTGACGTATATTTGGAGAACTGGTTCTCTGCTATTTTAATTCAGGATTAATCTAAAAGCAATGCAATCTTTCTCCCTAGAACAACAAAAACTAAGGATTTTTATCTTCGAGCCAGGCCAGATTCACACATAATTCCCGGAAATAAATTGATTCAGTATCGATTGGATACTTGCATAAGAAAATATTGCAAGACGAAACTTAATAGCATGTATTTTATATATGCATTATTTTTTGGTTGGTTAGGGAAAACATACTCGCCATAATATCTTACTTCTTATTTCTCCTTCTGTCTCTCCAAGACAATTATCAATGCATTTCACTGTCATATTCTCTACATTATTTAACCTCAGAGTAGCAAATTGGATAAGATACTCACACCGCTACCATTTCCATCTTCACCACTTTGCATGTTTCCACTATTGACGTCCTCCCCTTTTCTCGTTTTTTTTTTTTTTTTTTTTGCGTTAGTCCTATCTGATTTGCGTTTTTGTATTTTTTTATTTTTGTTTCTTACGTTTGCTTGTTTTGTGTTTTTCTCTTCTCTAAATTGTAAATATATATATTGACGCTAATGTTTAATGTATGGTTCGCGTTCAAGACAATCGTATTCCTTTACAGATGTTTCGTTGTTACTTCATTCGTTCAACATACATTTACACATTTACGTATCGTTCATATATTTTGGAGTTTTTGCCTGAATTCTATAGGATATGACTAGTGTATGTATGTGTGTATGTATATATGCATTTTCTACAGTGATTTTTTTCTTTTTCATATGAACAAACAAATCGGAACCTCCTCACAACTTATCAAAATAAGTTTTCTTTATTTCTTAAATAAAAGAAAAGGAGATAGATAGATAGATACATATTAAAATATGTAAGCTTTGATCGTATTTTTGTTATTAAGTCTATTGATCTATTGTTTAATTGATATATTTACAGGTTGTGCCAGCATGACCCTAAATTTTGTATAATTAAACAAGTCATATGTTTTGTTTTAGTATGTCTATAATATGCGCTCATGTATGTAGACATATATATCTTTATATATATATGTGTGTGTGTGTGTGTGTGTGTGTGTGTGTGTGTGTGTGTGTGTGTGTGTGTGTGTGTGTGTATTTATATATGTATATATTTATATATATATATCTTTATATATACATTTATATATATATCTTTATATATATATATATATATATATACATATATATATATATGTGTGTGTGTTATGTACACATGTATATAGGTGCTTATACATACATATATATATATATATATATATATATGATCTTATATTTTTATGTATGTGTATGTAAGTATGTACATATATATATATATATATATATATATATATATATATATATATTTATGTATGTGTGTATATACGTTCCTATATGTATAAATGTATAGCGATATATATAAAATATGATCGTACGACACAACACTTCTAACTAATGGATATTTCCTGTGATTCTAAACATCCATCAGTTTCTGACGTCTTTACAAATGTTATGCTTTCAACAAATACTAGGATTTCTACATTTCTTCACAGTTTCACGGCTGTTGTCACCAGGTTTTAGAACGTTTTACCGCTCTTTTCTGATAGAATTTTTTTTATCTTCGAATATTTCCAGTTCGGTTGTACTCATTCTCTATTCCATATGTGTGTATGTGTGTATGAGTACTTGTATCCATATATATATAAATAAATGTACTTACATATATATATACACATGCATACACATGTATATAAATATATGTATATGTGTGTGGTGTGTGTGTACATATAACCATACATATGTTAATGCATATCTATATATATATATACATATATATTTAAATATATATACATTTCAATGTGTTTATATATATATATATATATATATATATATATTTCAGTATGTACTTATGTATATGTATGTATATATATATATATATATATATATATATATATTCATGAATATTTGTATGGTGTATGATGGTATACATACTATTACAGCAGTGTTTCGAGAGGCTTCTCTTGTAGAATGGAAATTTTAATTTCCCAATGTGTAACAGCTTTAAATATTCGATTATTCGTGTCATGCAAAAGTGTATAATCGTTTTTACTCCTATGTTCGGAACTGAAAAATCATCGAAATTGCATTTTAGAAATGGTTTTATCAATATATTTTATTTCAGCTGAGTGGTGGATTTCAAAATCAGCAAATCAACACAAAAAATGCCTTGTGATACTCACTGTTATGTTAGTCTTAACTCTGAGTTCGATTCGTTCCAAGAGGCAGTTAATCGTTCAGATTTGATAGAATAAATGCCATTATGGAACAGTTATGTCTTTTGTTAGTAAAATATATAACATCATAGCGATGAAAGAAGTCACTATTGCAAATCGGAAAGAATATATAGATGAAATGAACGACCATGTTTGACCATCAACGATCAGTCCTTTCATCTTAGGTTCCTTCACTTCTGTAAACATGACGCATCTTCTATCGAATCAGCAATTCGTAGTTTTGAGATCGAAATCGCATTGCGGTATTTATTTATTTGTATTCTTCCAAAAGTTAACTTTCCTCTCGTAACAGGTTGCGTGGAAACTCCAAGTTTGGGGGATTGGAGTGGACTCGATAAAATAAAATACCAGCAGAAAGCAAGTACTTGGATCGATGTAGTCCCCTTCTCCCTCATCTCTAAATTCCTGGTATTGTGCCAAACTTTGACTCCGTTGTTTAAAGCGCAAAATTCTTCGCACCCCATCATTTTGGAATATTCGAACAAGATCACTTTTACACTCTGTACCGTAACACTGTGCTATAGATTAAATCATTTCTTAATAACAAAGGCTACCTTTTAATTTTCGTATGAATCTCCAATCGATGGAATGTCCACATATTTTAAAGGATCTCCATTGCTTCATTTGCCTTCTTAAACCTTTCATTAAACTCCATTTCTAAAGATCCATCAATTTCTATTAAAGATCCAAGACAGTTAATTTTATTTCAGGCTCTTCTATACATCCATTCAATGTAACATGTCTTCTCCCCATCGGCTCGATGTCCATAATTCCAATTTTATTGCCGTTTATCTTTAAACCAATACCTTTCTCTATTTCATGACGTTTGTATCTCATTCTTTGTATTTCTGATGTTTCGTTACTAAATAAAATAATATCATTAGCACGACCCTGAATACGAATAGGTTCTTCCTGTGAATGCATTCAATTCGTTCCATTCAGTCTCAAATGACGTCCTTCGTGCGATTGTTTATTACAACAGTAAAACGAGAGGCTTTAGAAAACATCCCTGCAGCACCCAACTGCAAACTTCATAATCGTTTCGAGGACAACTGGACATGCATGCTCGTAAAAGTAAATATGCCGTCAATGTCAATAGCAACTAGACATCCTGAATTCAAATTCCGCCGAGAGATGCGTTGTGTTCTTGAGCAAGACACTTCATTTCCCATTGCTTCAGTTAACTTAGCTGGCATGTATATTCACCCATCTAGATGGGAATATATATGCCACAGAATCTTGCCATGGGCTCGTAAGGTAACCTGCTTTACGAGCCCATGACCGGAGAAGGAACTTCTGTGTGTGTGTGTACATATTGGGAAACTGTCAGAGAACTCACTTCATTGTTACTCTGTATTTCACGCAGAGTTGTGTCGTTGCCTATTTTGAGATGGCTATTCTTCGTGGGGCTTCCGATGAAGTTAAAACCTTATTTTGCTGAGAGCTTGTCACTTCTCTTTGTGTATATATGTGCATACACACTTACGTACATACATGAACACATACATATATGTTTGTATGTATATAAATATATACATACACATGCTACATTTGTATGTATATAGCTACATACAAAACAATGGATCAAAGGGCGTTTCCGAGCCATAGGCTCATAAAAGTGGTTTCTCAAATTTTGTTGTGTGTATATTCCCCGCGTCCTGGACGGGGCGCCAGTCACCGTAGTATTACTCACTTTTACCAGCTTAGTGGCCTGGAGCAACGAGAAATGAAGGTGTTTTGCTCAAGTTCCTAGTTCAGAAATCGAAACTACAATCTTGAGTGTAATAGCCGAAACACTAAGTCACACGTATTCACATGGCTACATACATAATGTGTGTGTGTGTGTGTGTGTGTGTGTGTGTATGTATGCATATATACATGTATCTCATTGTATGAGCATCTTTACGTAAGCATTATTGTGTATGAACATATAGTAAATGTAGAGATGCGTATAGAATATGATCGTTCGCCATTGCACTTCTGACTAATGGATATTTCCTGTGAATCTAAACATCCGTCAAATAGTTTTTGACGTCCTCACACACAGATGTTCGGTATCGAAGCAATATTAAGATTTTTTACATTTCATTCTCAACCGTTGTCACCA
Source organism: Octopus bimaculoides (assembly GCF_046866305.1). Lineage (NCBI taxonomy): Eukaryota > Metazoa > Mollusca > Cephalopoda > Octopoda > Octopodidae > Octopus > Octopus bimaculoides. Next base: position 54,710,186 of record NC_142945.1, read on the forward strand.
GGTCTTGTTATGTTTTACTACTGTTTTCTGACAGATATTTTTAATGGACCAAATCCTGTTGTTATTTTGCAGTTAGGATGAATTCATAGTCTTCTCTTGTCATATACATATACATATATTTATATATATATATATGCATTTATTTTTATTTATATATATATATATATATATATATATATATATATATATATATATATATATATATATTTATATATATATATGTATGTGTGAGTGTACGTGCTCGGTTAGTATAAACGTAAATGCATTATTCCTCTAACAGCAGAGTTTCAAGAGCCCTCTTGAATGAAACGGAATGGAACTTCGCACACTTTTAGCTGTGCTCTGAGCTATTAATATAAACTTCTGCTTTTTTTGTTTTTCATTTTTTTTTTCAAAATGCATCAGGTATGCATGTTTTAAAATGAGTTTTGCAGATGGCGCTGTAAGTTTTGTTTAGAGCAATATAAAGCATATAACAGTTTTACTAAAACCCACGCCCCAATGAAAACAACACAATTCAAGACATCTATATTCAAATAAATGATATATTTTATCGGAAATGAATCGTGTGCCTGGAAACTAGTTAATTTCGTAAATCGGTAACCAGAACCATTAACTGCCAAAATAAATGAGAAATAGTGAATTTACACAAATTATGTACACTCGAGTGAACAATGCCATTAGTAATGTAATCTACTGTAGTAATTCTACGAATAACTGGAGAGCGTGAAATGCTGTCACTTCAGTTAAATACTGATTTTGCAGGAAAAAGAGTTAACTTCATTTAACGCTTCGAGAAGACACCCTTCATCAACAGAACTGTTACTCTACATGATGGATCGTAGTTTCTTATTTCAAGAATAAGCGTTTTTGCTCGAAACCTATAACGAAATATACTTCATTCTTCTTAAAGCTTGAGATATTCTGGATTTATCTTCTACGGTGGCGCAGCCATTATTGCTCATAGTATAGACAGGACAAAATATCTTGAAAGTTTTGTTGTCACTTTCAGGCACAGAGAGATGAAAATGAAAGTACCTTGGTGCTTCGAGTGTATCCATTCATCAGAAGAAAGAAGAAAAAGAACAAGAAGAAAAGAAAACAGTAAACTGTGTGAATAAGAAAAATCCATGTACAAATCTAACACTGTTAACGTATTGGAAATCACTGGAAGTGAAACAAGAAGAGCGTTTCTAATACAAAATAATTGGAGTGAGGGAGAAAAGTTTGAATGTAATCTCTGTAAAAGCGTATACACATGGTTGTGTGGTTAAGAAGCTTGCTTTGCAATCGAGGGATTTCTGATCCAGTCCAACTGCGCGGCACTTTGAGCAAATGTTTTCCATTATAGCCCCGAACTAACCAATGCTTTGTCAGTGAATTTGGTAGACAGCTGTGTAAAAACACATCATTCATATATATATATATATATATAACTTTTAAAGAATGTAATTTTTTTATACTATAAAAAAAATTGTGCCATTCATTTATAAGTTTCACCGCATCTACACTTTCACAATACGGTTTATGACACTGAAGCTTTAATTTGTAAAATGGTGAGAATGCAAATGGTTACCAAGTCCAGCAGAATGTTATAAGCATCCTAAAAGATATGCGTAGGGGGAAATGTGAGATATATCAGAATGACAAGGAGAGAGGAAGGTTAAAGTAGGATAAATAGTTGAGGAAGCAGATTTAATCATGTAAGTATTTGAATGTGAATGTTTGTGTGGGGGTGTATAGGTGTGTGTAAGTGTGTTGAACGCTTAAAGTAGACCAACAAAATGTAGAGGCCCTAAATGGTAGAGGAATTCATTTTTTTTTTTTAATGATAAATGGTAAATATAGCTGGTTGGTAGCTTAATTTACATTTCGTAGCGTTAGTGTTTTATATGTCATCGTTTAAAAGGACAAAAGATAAAAAGAGGGGCAGAGAAAAAGGGAAAAAAAAAGATTCTATGTATTTTGCTTCAGGAATTAAGAAGAGTGGAATATGCTTAAAAGAATTTATTTGAAACGTGTGTGGGCGGGTGTATGTATATACTTTATATATATATATATATATATTGTACCGCATGCATATATCAATTTCATATAGGAAGATAGATAGATAGTTAGATAGATAGATAGATAGATAGATAGATAGATAGATAGATAGATAGATAGATAGATAGATAGATAGATAGATAGATAGATTTGTGTGTATATATGTATGCATTTTATAAATCTTCCTTTAAACACGTCCCCCCCCCACCATTTAATTCCCAAAGCAAAATACTCGAAACTTTCCCAAATATCTTTTTTGTTTCATTTTTTTTCCATTTTTTTCTTTTATATTCTTTCCTGTCTCTTCTTTCTATAAAGCAAATAAATGTTTATATTAGAAACAAACCAGAAAATATATTTAACTACAAAACTGCTATATCTGTCAGATGATCTTTTTAAATAACTCCTCTTCCAATTCTGCTCTCTATCTTTCATTGACCGACATTACAAATCCAAAACTCTTACACAGACTCGTACACACACACACACAAACACGGACCTTAAAATACACCTTCATACCTTTAATCCCCCTTCCTCACTTCTATGTTCCCCCTTTACTTTAAATCTCCCCTCCTGCTTTAATGTGTTTTTTTTTTCCTTAAATCTCCTCTCCTACCTTTTGCCATAGAAACTATCAATCAAAAGGTATGTGCTAAAGCTGCCCGCGTAGCACGATATGAAAAACGTGTTAGTTTCTTCAAAGACAACAACATGTTCCCAAAAACTTTCTACAGATGTAGTTGACAACTTTAGATCTATTTCTTGCCTCCCTCTTATGAGGAAGCTTCTGAAAGCTGTCATTGCTGAATCAAAATATAAATATCTAGAGGAGACACTACGTGAAGAAGGAATGTAAGAGAAGAATCGGGTGTACTAAGGATGAATCGTTGACTGATGAAGCAAACCTTGAAGGTTGTAAAAGGGGACACACAAACCTTGCCATGGCCTGGATCGATTACCGCAAGGCTTAGGACATGATGTCACACAACTGGATAGTGGAATGTTTGGAAATGTTTGGTGTTGCAGTTTCTGGTAAGCAGTATGGATGGTTGGAAGACTGAGCTGACATGTAGATGGACATGTGGAGTATTCCAGGGAGACAGTCTTTCGCCTTTGTTGTTTGTATTGTGTATGGTTCCACTTTCATAAGTGTTGAGAAGGGCAAAGCCTGGTTACGAGCGGGGAGGGGACGTGAGTTTAAGATAAATCACTTGATGTTCATAGCAGGCGTAAAACTGTTTCGGAGGTAAAACTGATAATATGGAAGGAATTATATTACCAGATGGGCAAATTGTGGAGGGAATTAACGACAACGGCTATAAGTACTTAAGCATCCTGGAAACAGACCAAATGCTGTATCGCTAATAAATTGTTTTCAAGTTCGTTTCATACTTTATCAGTTAAATGCCTTACGAATAATATAAATTTAATGTATATAATTCTATTTATGTGAAAGAGGATTTCATGTGCGGTTAGGGTAAGATTTATTTCCGCAATTGTAAAGTTCTACATATTTCAGAGTTAGCCAGAATCAACATTTGATTTTTCAAATTGTGACGTATATTTGGAGCTTTTGGCTAACGAAGAGATATTCGCGGCGAAATCCACCACAAAGTGTGAAGAATGAATATATGTACCATTGAAAAAGAAATGGAATTTTCCCTGAAGAATACAAGTAAGCGATAATTACAATGGAAGGTGTAAGTTTTCGGGTGTTGATATAAGCAGGGAATGACGGATGGTTATGTGAATGAAGGGGGAAGAAATGGGTTGTTGATTAAATGGAAATAGCAAATGTGTGTCAGAAGAGATGGAGGAGGAGTGTAATTGTCATGGTTTAAGGGGGAGGTTATGTTGTGGAGGGTGGGCGGTTGGTACACAAAGGTTTGGGTATAGAAACTGATGAAGGTGTGTTGTCAAATAGAATGGCAGAGAGCCCAAATTAATTATTGATATGGTGAATAGAGATGACTAATTAATGAAAGGGTAATTGATAAGGCGAATGTATAACAACAACATTCCATGATAATGAAAGTCTTTTCTACTTGAGTTTAAATACAGAAACAACTATGTGCAAACCGACTTTTCCCTCTCTTTCTCTCTTTCTCTCTCACTCTCTCTCTCTGTATCTTTCTTACTCTCTCTTTCATTCGAAGCGTATACACAGACACACATATATGTGTGTACTTCTGTGTGTGTGAGAGTGTGTGTGTGTGTGTGTGTGTGAGAGAGAGAGAGAGAGAGAGAGAGAGAGAGAGAGAGAGAGAGAGAGAGTGCGTGTGAGTGTGTGAGTGTGTTTATCCCTACATTTTTGCCGACCCGACAGTCATTCAAACCTATAAACGTGTGCCCTAAACCTGCCCTTCATACACAGACCATCTATCTATCTTTTTCGTACTCTCCTCTTTATCTTCTAAATTATTTTGTCCCCTATGAATTCTAACCAATTCCTCGCCAGACATTTTGATTTGTAAAGGAAATCAATTCTTTATATAATATCAGAATTACTTCAATAGATTTCATAACACAAAAGTTCCGCTTTTGTTTTGATAGTTTATTTTCAAATTACGATTTTGTCGTTTGTGACAAGTTGTCTATACTCAATAACAGTGAATTTGTTTGGCAATACCTTAAGAATGATCATACTTAAAGCATGATAATAAGCAAGTCATATGTTGATTCGATTTTGGCTTCAATTGTTTAAATACTTCATCGCTGCCATGTGTTACATTGTCACTAAACCGCCATTCTATTAATCATGGCCATTTTTTCATTAGCTAAACGTTGAGGTGTTTCTTTAACATCTTATTTGTTAGCGCAGTGAAAATGGCCGAATGTCTCAGAAGTTCGTTTCGCAATCACGTGACATCTTGGTCATATACTGTGTGCCATAACTTCGGGTCATTCGAAGACTTGCGAATGAAACTGAAGAGATAGAAACTGTGTAGAAGCTTGCCGGTTGAACTGTACTTGCACTTGAGAGGTCCAGCCTTAAAGCACTCCTGTCTCACGCTTCTTCTATCCGAAAATAGTTTAAGGAGATAAATGTCTGTGGAATATTCAAGGAGCGGATTTGGCAATTCCGTGAATCGAACAACTAAAAATGCATCGTCGTAAAAAATGTAGCTGTCAATGCCCGTCGTATATATATATATATATATATATATATATATATACGACGGGCAATTTTTCATATATATATAGATATATATATATATTGTATATAGATTTTACGTATATGTGTGTATATATATATATATATATATATATATATGCATATATACATATGCATTTAGAAACACACCTACACACACATATATGTGTGCGCAGGGAGGGATGAGTGAATACTTAACACATTTCAAATAATATTTAAAATATCGTAATTTCAATAAGACTAGGCTCTATGAAATTTACAGAAAAACATTACATTGCCGAGATAATAAAGTATTATTTCTTTTCATTCTTTCTGTTTTGTTTTGTTTTTCCCCTCCACCCCCGAAAAGCTAATTTATTTTGAGGTCAAACTTTCCTGCCACGATATCGTGACCTGTTTTACCGATGTTAATACTCAGGCCACTGATGACCGCAAGGTCATTCAAAGAAATACTAAAATCATCAGAAACTCTGAAATAATAGAAAAGTCACTGACATCATTCTCACTAAAGTCACGATCTTGTGTCACGAAGGTTCAAGTATGTTATCTCAGGATGATAGTCTTTTTCAGATTGGTTATTTTAGTTAGCATGTGCATTAATATTATTTTAAATGTGCTGTTCCTGGAGGAGGGTTTTCACTTTAGTTATTTCCATAGATATTTTCCGTATTGTACTTTTGTCTTTTTTACTGCTAACGGTTATTTATATTTCCACCCTTTTCCCTCCCTGTCTTCATCACTACAACGGATTTTATGTCAAAGATACACACACACACACACACACACACACACACACACACACACATATATACATATATAATCCAAATAAGACAAAGAAATACTTTATATATTTATATATGTGAGTGTACATATATATACATACATATGTATGTGTGCATATATATGTACGTATGTACATATATATGCATGTGTGTATGTATATATGCAGATAGATAGATAGATAGATAGATAGATAGATAGATAGATAGATAGATAGATAGATAGATAGATAATTTGTTCACATGTTAAAACAAATATAAAGTGGAGAAAGTCTTCGGATTTCCTTGCATGATTACTTCCAAAACGGCCAAATCGGGTGTTAATTTTACTTTTATTCCACCCTTTTCCCTCATTGCGTGTTTCTTTGCAATTAACGCAAGCATATACAAAACAAAGAAAATAATAATGATGATAATGATAGCAATAATAATAATAATAATAATAATAATAATAATAATAATAATAATAATAATAATAATAATAATAATAATGCAAAAAACAATTTTAATATTTCTCTTTCGCTCAGTTATTTATCATAATCGAATTCCAGGCTTTCGGCACCCACTTTTTACTTTTCTATTTCCAAATAAATTTTCTTTCAAATTAAAATCCCTGATTTATGTTGGCAGATACAAAACTGGAATATATCAGTTATGAGAGTTAGTGAAAGAAAATTACATTAAATGCAATGGAGCTCAATATATTACAAGAACTTCTCTTTTTAGAGAAAACGTAAACCAGTTTTTCTCAAATCACTCTGATAGTTATTCTCTATTGTCATATATTGTGAATGAGTGTATGTATATATATATATATTATACATATATATATATATATATATATATATATATATATATATATATATATATATATATATATATATATATATATATATATATATATATATATATATATATATATATATATATCATGATATCCCAAGTGGAATTTAATCTTAGAAAATTATCAGTTCGAGGAAAGTTTTAAATGAAATGATAAACGTCAGTAGCTCGCTAGATGTCGCTTCGACCTGCGTTAAAGAATTGCTATTGAATGATGCCATATGCGTGCAAATGAAGAGCATGTATGCATAATGTATTTAATGATTACATCTTATTTATGATTGCAGGCATGTATATATATATATATATGAATAAATGTAAGTAGGCACGTATGTACGCATGAATATATATATATATATATATATATATATATATATATATATATATATATATATATATGAGTGTGCGTACGTATGTATTCATATATATATATATATATATATATATATATATATATATGCATGTTTGAATGTAGATAGTGTAAAGGGGGGGAATTAAAACCCAAGTTGTATTCTCGTGAATGTATGTGTACATGTGCATCTATGCATATATGGATGTATTTATTTATAGATGAATATATGAATGCATTTATGTTGGTATGTAAGTAGGTAGGTAGGTAGGTGCGAATGTATGTGTGTATGTTTAACTGTATTCTTGCATGTATATATGCTCAATTCAGTATACATGAATATATGTAAGCGCAAGAGAATATTCGTATAATATGCATGTGCAAATATGTATATGTAAATATATATATATATATATATATATATATATATATATATATATATATATATATATACATATATATATATATACATATATATAATATATATATTATATATATATATACACATATACACATATACACACATATATAATATATATATACATATATATAATACATATATTATATATATTATACATATACATATAATACATATATTATATATATACATATATATTATATATATAGATATATATAACGCATATATTATGTATATACATATATATAATACATATATGATATATATACATATATATAATATATATATTATACATATATTTAATATATATATTATATATGTATGTATATATATATTGTGTGTGTGTGTGTTGTATATGTATGTACGTGTGCATATATATAGGAATGAATCATGTATATACGTAAGCAGGAGCTATGTATATATCTGTATATGTATGTATCTATTTATCTGTCTATCTGCGTGTGCGTGTGTTCGCGCGTGCGCGTTTAAAAATAGAAGACCATCAAGAATATGTAAGTTGATGGAAGATGACATTTAAGCTTCAACATGTATAATTTTCATGCTAATGTGTGTTAAGTTATTTTACAAGCAATAATTAGTTTCTTGAAATATAAAACTAACAAAATTTCTCTTTCGCTTTAGATTGCAGGGGATGGAAATAAACCCTCTTGCACAAGTTGACATTTGATTAGTTATTGGTCTCACTAACTGTAATTAAAGCTGATCGAACTGATTATATGTTATAATATCATTTATAAAAAAAAACATATCTGAGCCAATGATTGAGTCTTGACACTGCCGTTTGACATGTTAAAAATAGCTGTCAAATCTCTTTCAAGTCACATTCCTTCAAGTCTTCTTTGATTTTCAGAATGTTAATTTCCTCTTTTACAAAACAAAAATTACTGAGAATGATCGTATAACTTCCTCTGCGATAAGACGACGAATCGGCAGAGCCATTACACTGTTGGATAAAATGTCTTGTGATATTAGTTACGACTATTTGAGTCTTGAGTTCAAATCTTGCTATTGTTAACTTTGCTTTTCAACCTTTCACAGTCGAAATCCAGAGCAGTAGATTAGCGGGACTGTTCGGGATTCCATGAGATCCATCGCGTTCCGACA
>NC_142945.1:54723899-54761399 GCF_046866305.1 Octopus bimaculoides
TATTATTATTGATATGAGTTAAAGGTGCTCCATAAAATTACTCTCTTTCTGTTTGAAAACATTCATTTGAAAGCAGACGTTTGTATTATTTTTACATATAAGCTATGTCATGACTGATTTGTATATTTTCTGTTCTTTTGAACAGTTATAAACCTACAAATCAACGCCAATACTTCTACCATTTGTTGAAATCAAACACTTACAGTAAATACTTACTAACAGAAAATATTATTTTTGAAGTTAAGAATAATTCATATTTTTGATTTTGCTTTCCTTAGCGTCGCTAAATTGCATGGTTCTTTAAATTACATCATTTACAAAATATAGGCAGTTCTTGTTAGTCTACGGCAGTGGTTCCCAAAGTGGGCGCTACTGCTCCGCTGGAGGCAGTGGAAAGATCTGGGGGGGGGGGTTGAAGAAAATTGGGGCGATAATAGGGTAGCCAGAAATGGGTTATGGATGTCAAAACAACAAAATGATAAGTTAATTACGTTAGTTTTTATTTGTGAAATACGATTGTTTTAAATTTGTTGCTAAAAGTGGTCTATGTCAATGGTGGTGAACGGGGGACGCTAGGAGTATGGCCTGGTTGCCAAAGAGGTGGCAACCTGAACAAAATTTTGGGAACTCCACTTGCCCAATGGTGACTATATACAGCTAAGATGAACTCAGGTATACCACAATCCGAACATGGCTTAGCAGGCCGAAACTTCGAAGTCACGGTCAATACTACTTTGTTAAAGACTTACATATATGTAGATGTTAGAAGACATTTACCCAAGGTGTCACCCGGTGGAACTGAAGCCGAGCCTATGTGGATGGGAGGGGGCAAACGTCTTAGCACATGGTCATGCTTTCTCCTAGCAAATATAAGTAGATAAATAGATGCATTCGTACGAATGTGTGAGGAGATGTATGGATGCATGTGTGTGTGCCTATGTGTCTGTTTGTATCTGTGTGTGTATGTGTGTCCATATACACTCACATACACATACCCGTGCACTACACATATAACATGAATACATACATAGTTACACAACTACAGAAGCTCCTATAACAAATACATTCACCTCAGCCCACTCAAACTATAAATATCATTGTTATATCATCATATTTATGCAACAGACATCTTTCCAAAAACAAATACGTATACAAACGGTACATATACATAACCACATATAGAGTTACAAACTTAGATGAGTGGATACACACATGCACACACACACAAATACACACACATATATGTATGTATGTATGTATGTATGTATGTATGTATGTATGTATGTATGTATGTATACACCCCCTCAATTTTTTTCATTCTAAATAGAATGATAGAATGTGTTTACTCAAAATCTAATCAGCTGTCCACGTTTTTTGTCTAAAAGTTAACATCCTCCTACACATTGTACGTAAAATAATTTAGGAACAACGGTAAGCGCGTAACTCAGGATATTATGGCACCCTTCTCTTTCCTTATGTGTGTGTGTACATACATATATATACATATATATATATATATATATATATATATACACAAACACATACACACATACACATACATAAATGCTAACATATTTATGTGCGTGTGTTTGTGTGTCTGTATGCATGCATACGTGTACATGTATATATACATACAGCATAATACATACATACATGCATACAAATGTATATAATCATATGTGTGTTTGAGTTTATGTATGTATGCATGCATATATGTACGTGCATATGCGTGTGTAGGGGTATGTATGTATGAGTGTGTAGGTGTATGTATGTATGTATGTATGTATGTATGTATGTATGTATAATTCGGGTTTCTTTGCATGCGTGCAGGTGTAGCGTTGAAGTTATTTTCGTATATGTTCAAGCAGGATTTTTAAGGATGAATTCGAAATTATGAAAATATAATGAAAATGTATCTATCTATAGAATAAGTACGCTTGAAATTATTTTTTTATGATACGGGTAGCTGTATCAATATAGATAAGGGTTAAAAGTGCGCCGTAAATTCCGATATTTATGCTAGAAACAGCTTAGTTATTTGTTCAATGCTTCAAGTTTATATTATTTTGGTAGATGGCGTATGTATCGATTTATTTATAATTTTCTGTCCGTTTGATCATATACAGACTTCGGAATCGACGTCACTTTGCCTACCAATTCCTGCGATGCAACAGTTGCAGGAAGTTCTCCCTAGCCACAGAATGTTGTCAGAAGTTGAAAAATATCTATTTTAGACATACTCGCTTACTTCATTTCCTTACATTTTGTATTTTTTATCTCTGTTTATTTTAATATAATTATCGTTTATAGTTATCTTTTATTTACCAGATACATGTGTGTATATATATATGTATATATATATATATATATATATATATATATATATATATATATATATATATATATATATATATATATATATATATATATATATATATATATATATGCACACACGTATGTATATATATATATATATATATATATATATATATATACACGATAATATTGAACAGTGAGAATGAGTGCTCAACACTGCCTTGGTGGACATATATTCTCTATTAGTGGATTAACAAGGCTACCACTGGTTTTATGCACAGAGAAGATTTATCAGTCACAGTCTTAATAGTTTCTGAGAAATCTACTTTTTACATGAAAAACAAAAAGCGAAAGTGCACATTGCAGTGAACACATAGAAAGGTGTGCTAGGAACCTTAATCCTAATTTCCTAATTTTCCCCTTTTATCAATGTTCACAGAACACCTCAGTGCAGCAAAGAGTGAATAAAGAGGCAATTTTCATCAATAAATATCTTCCACAACTCACCCCCATGCATCCCATACACTATTCACATTACAGATTTATATCTCACCTAATTGCACCGAATCCAGAACTACTTAACTCCCTTACACATAATCCTTTTACTCAGGGACTAGTAGACCCGACACCGTTCGGTAATTGGCGCGCATTCAAATCAGTGAACAATAATTTTACGAAACCGGTATGACTTTGAATCTCTTTAACAATTCACAATAATGACTTTTATTACTTTTATTCCTACCTCAGTTCATCTAATTGTATATATCTAACGTTACTTTTCATAAAAAAAGCGTTTAGTTTGTTTGTTTTTTTTTGTTTTTTTTGATTTGCAATGTGCATTTTCGCTTTTTTTATTTTTATTTTCCCCTTACATTTCCACGTGTATTTTCTGTTTTCTTTTTGTAACATATTTCTATGATATATATATATATATATATATATATATATATATATATATATATATATATATATATATATATATATATACATACACACATACATACATCATATCGAAAGAGCAGAAGCTTTTGTGAATAGAATACATCTATGTAGATACTTCCCTAAATCCTTAACATTCTTTTCATTCGGTTGAGCTTCCTTTCCTTGGATGTATTAACACTTGAGTTTTGAATTTCAATGGGCGCAACAAGTTTAGCTGATTTCTGCTACGTAATTTCAGAGTATCGCTATGTATTCGGACATTGACCGCCGCTATCTTTTCTATTCACATCTGATTGCACTATCATAGCAGCTGCGATTGTAATGTGTTTCTTTTTTTTTTTTTTCTTCCGTATTATCCAAAGCCGTTTGATGTTTGTTAATGTTCATGAGTTCAGAGGTTACGATCGATTCAATATTCCCTCCTATTCTGCAACCCAGCTAGAGGGTAGTAACACAAGTCTCATCAAATTAATATTAAAATTATGAATGAATTAAACGCTGAGATTTTCAACGTAAAATATTATACATTTTCTATGAGACTATCGCAATTTAGTGTTTATAAAGTCTAATAGAATTACGAGTTTCATTTGCGATTAATAAATTTCGCAATAATTGAATTAGTGAATGAAATTCGTATCGCGGACAACTCATAAATATGGTTGATATGGTAACGTTTTTTTTAAATTCTAATAGTTATTATTGTTGCTGTTGTCTTCTTTATTTTCAGTTGCATCCACTATATATATATATATATATATATATATATATATATATATATATATATATATATATATATATATATATATATATACATTTATATATAGTGTTATATATTACATTATGATATATTATAATATATATGTGTACGTATGTATGTATTCATATTTTTTAATGTCAAGCTAATTTTAAAAACTATTTCACAGTAAACTCAAATTTGACTCAATAATTTTTAGTAGCATACACATTTATTAACTTTTACGAATAAAAGGTTAGTGGCCACTTCACACATTCGGGTTATTTGCAGTCTGATGAAAGCAAAGAAGCTGAAGCTTCGAAGTCACTGTCAACGTTTTCCTTACAAGGTTAACATACATACAAACATATATATATATATATATATATATATATATATATATATATATATATATATATATATATATATATATACATATATATAGCTTTTTAATATTCTCCCAAAGAGCCTGAGGAATCTACACAAAGTAGATGTAGGCGTTTTTAAATCAAGGCTGGACCGCTTCCTGTCGAGAATCACAGGTGAACCTATTATTCATGACAGGGGTCAAACAGTCAGGGCTGAAGGCCTCATTGAACGTTAGTACGCCGGGCGAAATGCTTTGCGGTATTTCGTCTGCCGTTACGTTCTGAGTTCAAATTCCGCCGAGGTCAACTTTGCCTTTCCGTCTTTCGGGTCGATTAAATAAGTACCAGTTACGCACTGGAGTCGATGTAATGGATCTAATCCCTTTGTCTTCCCTTCTTTGTCCCCTTTATATTTAGCCCCCTGTCGGCAATAAAGAAATAAATAATAGGTAGTAGTAGTAGTAGTAGTAGTAGTAGTAGTAGTAGTAGTAGTAGTAGTAGTAGCAGCAGCAGCAGTGGTATCTTAAAGCACTCGACTACCTTTTACCAGTATATTCTGGTCCACAGTATTCGAAACAACGACCGTACGTAGTCTTAACAAACAAGATTTAGCATATTCTCTTAATGCTATACACATCCTCTACAAATGATCACTGCAAAAGCCGTTCAGACCATTTGTACGTGCTTAACATTCAATATTCATTTTATTTTCCTTTTTATAGGCTCAATCATTTGTTTTATTTATTTAATTTTTTTTTTTTTTGTCGTTTAACTTACATGATCGATAAATCCAAAATTTTTAATGTGCCGTGCTCCGACAATAAACACATTATCTTCTCATGCGGGTGCGCGCGTAACTGGTTTGTGCTTGTGTATGTGTGTTTATGTGTGTGTGTGTGTGTGTGTGTGTATATATATATATATATATATATATATATATATATATACCCATATGCATATATGTATATATACATGATTGTATATATATAGACACGTACATATATTCCTATATATTTACATATATATTCATACATCTATACATAATATATATATATGCATACATATATATATATATATATATATATATATATATATATATATATATATATATATATATATATATATGCATACATACATATACATGTGTGTGAGCGCGCATGTGTGTGAATAAATTATTTATCAACTGTAAGACAGGTACTAATATACTATTATCCAGTCCGAGTCGAAATAAAAATTTATTGGAAGCATTAAATTTACTACTGAAACACACATGCGCGCGCGCGCGATTTCCGTTTAAAATCTCAAATATCCCACTGCGTTTATTTGTTTGTTTTTCTAACCTCGTCACTGCTGACCTCTGCAAAGTGACACATATAGCCTGAGGTTTGTTAAATTGACGTTTCGATCGATAGCCAGTAAATCCTAACGAAAATTTCTCACGTTCGCCAGTTCTTATCATGTCTGTCTAGAGAAAAGTATCATTAGACATCATATTCTCTCAACGCATCAAAGAAATTTCGAAAAATAAGCCGTTTCCTTCTCTGATATGTTGTCATCTTTTTTGTTTTTCTGTTCATTTTTCTCTAAGCGGCAATAAAGAAAAATATCAGTTACGACATGTTTACCCTTTCGTCAACTTGTTTTAGTTACTGGGTTGTGGTCATGCTTGGACATCATCTTGGTAAAAGGCTTGGTCGATCAAATCGACTCCAGTATTTGTTTTTAAGTTTGTTTCTCGTTCTATCGAGGTCTTTTGCCGAACAGCTGAATTTCGAGGATATAAACGAAACAACACTTTTGTCAAGTGTGGTAGGACAAACACAAACATACACACGCGCACACATATATATAGTTGAAATTTATAGAAAGACAAAAGACGAAGACAGGTGTATGAACAACAAGCAAGTCTATTAGTTTGACGCTCGGGAAAATGAAAAAGTCTTTTATGTTTCAAGCCTACGCTCTTCAACAGAAAGGAATAAGAGAAAATAAACAGAGAGAGAATTTTTAAAAATTGTGGATGTAGCAGGAATTATGGATGCAGGCATTGCTGTAGCTCATTTCACAGCTGAATGGTTTTCGGTTTTACTCCATTGCATGACATCTATTCTTTTACTTTTCTTTTAATTGTTTCAATCAACAGACTGCAACCATGCTCTGGTACCACCTTGAAGAATTTTTAGTCAAATAGATCAACTCCAGTGCTATTTTTTAAAGCCTGGTATCTATTCTATTGATCTTTTTTATCTAACTGCTAAGTTATGGTGATATAAACACACCAACACTGGTTGGCAAGTGGTGGACACACACATACACAGGTTTCTTTCAGTTTCCATCTACCAAATCCACTCAAAAGGCTTTGGTCAGCCTGACGCTACAGAAGAAGACAGTTGCCCAGGTGCCACGCAGTGGACTGAACCTGGAACCATGTGGTTGAGGATTAAGCATCTTACCACATAGCCACACCTGTACACCTACTTTCAAGTAAAATTAGCTGGGGACAAATAATGTCGTATGACCAAAAGCAGAATACGATGCCAGTGGTACATCATCGTCCTATGTCTATTTCCCATGCTCGAATGGGTTGGACAGGTCATTTCCCACACAATCCTGTCACTTATGGTACTTTGTAATCTCCCCACCTTTGTTTCTTTCTGTTTTAAGGCTCAGCATCCTGAGATCAGCTTTCACTGCTTCTGCCCATGTCGTCCTCAGTCTTCCAATCCTGCTGGTTCCGTTTTGCTCCCTCTGTTGTCCTCCACATTCATTACACAACCACACCAACACAATCTTCTTACTTGCACACTAAAACTGATTCTTCTGACAAGAGCTGAGAACTGTGGAGAAAAAACATCAATAACCAACGGGGAACGAAGTGTTTAAGTAACTCATTTTCGTCTACATTTAACGCTCGACAATTCATCTTTCAAAGTTCAAAACAAATATTAATAGCTCTATTAGGGTGGCGAGCTCCGGCATTTTGTCTGTCTCTACGTTCTGAGCTCAATACTTTCGGGGTCTATAATATAAATACCAGTTGAACTCTGGGGTCGATTTAATCAATTTATCCCCTAGTGCCAAAATGTGAAATTAACATTAATAGTTGTATTAAGGTCGTGCAAGTCTACTTGTCGCCCAGTCTTAAAGGTGCCTGAAAACCAGTTTTCCTCCACAGTGAATTAATCATAAAGGAACGAAAATACTAATGTCAAAATAATCATATATATTTCTTTGACACATTTCGATATTTTATTACCTTGGGGGGAAAATAGTAAACAAAACCCTTTAATCTTCCCGGTGCATTATCAATATAAACAAAGCGAAATATTCTTTCTGTTAAAAGTGATAAACAAACGTTAATTGAAAGCCTTTCATGACGTCAATCTTTTGATTTTTTTTTTCAAAGAACCTTATTATTTCCACATCGATCTTGATTAAGTCGTGAGTTTTCTTCTTTTATTTTTTGTCGTTTTTGTCTTGATTTTTCAGTGTTTTGCGTTTGTTATTGTTTATTTTTTCCCCTCTTTCTTCTATTCTTTGAAATTTAATATTCCGATCGTTGTGGGATCAAATGTGATGGCGTTTTCCACAGAGTATGAATGGGTTTGAATGTTTTTCTTATTGTTACTGTTAATATGTTTTCCCCATTATTTGTTCGACCATTATCTTATCACTGGCATTAATTGCCTTCATAAAATTACAAACTTGTGTTTCTATAAATCAACTCAAAGAACGAAATACGTTCTATTTAATGAAAACAATATCTCATCAATGACATATAGCGCTTCATCTACATCGCTTCTTTTTTCTTTCTTAATAAACATACAAACTTTGGCTCCCACAGTTTTATCACCCCCGTCGTTATAATGAAGTGGACGATAAATTAATATACGTGGCAGAATATATTGTAACATACAGTATGCTGTATTGTAATAAATAGTAGAACGTAACGAAATACATGCTATATTGTATCTTCAATATGGTTCCCTATATCTGTTCTATATCTCTTTACATCATATCTTCTGACTTTGATTTGTTTCATTCATTAGACTGCGGCCAAACTTGGGCAGCGCCTTGAAGAGTTTTAGTCGAACAAATCATCTCCAGTTTTTAATTTTTCTTTTAAGTCTGGTTTTTATTCTTTCGAACTCTTTTGCCGAACCGTGATATTACAGGACGTAAATAAAGCAGCGCCGGTTGTCAAGCATTAGGGGAGAACACACACGCGCATACACACACGCGCAAAGTCGACCTCGGCAGAATTTAATAATAGTGAAACTAATAATAGAAATTTGTGTTTGTCCTAATTTATCCTACATACGCTCTGTATTTTATAACTAGTAATAATACTACTAAATATAGCTGTTACTTACCCACTATACTAGTAGTAGACTGGAATAGCATAATCTACGTGGAGCTATAAACAAAACAGTAGTGGCCGTGCCCTTATTTCAACGCACACAACACACATACACACACACACACACACACATAATAAAATACAGGGGGATGAGTTAATTGTGATTTTATTCAACACATTCGTCTCTCAGATTCACACACTTATTGCGGTGGTCCTTCAGTTTTTATAAGCCCTGTAAAAGAACTCGGAAGGTAGGGCCTCCAACCAAGCCTTTCGCGAGCCCCTTAAAGCCAGGAACTTTTCAGCGCCCCCTCGTATACATACATACAGACGTAATCTCCTCACCGAAAATTTCAGGCTTTGTGTCTAAATTAGAAATAAATGGAAAAGAAAATGAGATATTTTATCATTCATTATATCTTTTCAGAAAACACTTCAAACTACTGCTATGGGAGATCGAAACCGTGGTTTAGGTCTCCCAGCTTCTTTTCTTTCCATACGGCGCTCGCCGCGACATTCGACTGCTATTTCAACGAGAAACTTTAAAATGTTTCGACAGATAAGTTGCTCGGTTTTTCACGTTGTTGTTTTTGCTGCTGCTTCTGTCGTTGTTGTTGTTGTTGTTGTTGCTGTTGTTGTTTTAAACAAGATGGTGGCCATAAATTACTAAATGAGTTTGTCTTTAATATCGACGACAGAAACAGAGTTTCTCTTCGTAAAAGATTCTGATGGAAAAATAGTCGATTTATTTAGTCTCTGCTTCTCAATTAGCGATAACTAGCAAATGGCTTTTTAAAAATACAAAACGTAAAACAAAAGCAAACTACAAGCAAAAAACTACATTGAACGCTAGTCTAGCTACTACTTGTTCGTTGGTGACTTCAGCGACTTGTGTGTAAGTATGCGGAAGAAACACTCTTTTTCTTTAATTGCTGCTTTTAAAATTGCTTTTACAATCGATCAAATAAAAATAAAGTTCACAAAAGTCAACTAAATGCAAAGGAGATGCAAAACTCCGTAACGTTAATGAGAGAAATCTTTGCTTCTATTATCTGAGAATTTTACGAAGGGAATGGGTGGGGTGAATTAGTCTATATTAAAATTCTTCCAAGTAATCAGCCGTGAACTGAAGTGATAGGTATCTTGCCATCGCTTTCTTTTTTCTTTTTTGCTTCTGTATTTTATTAGTTTTGTTTTTGTTGATTTGTAAACATTTGCCAAACAAAATTGTTGTTTTATTCAATTTCGACTTCATTACTATATGCTTGTTTGTGTGTTCATTCTATCTTGTTTTGTTTTTTTTTTATGTGAGAGGAGGAAGGAGCAAGTCCTGACCTCCTTCACAGCTTCCGGATGTAGTTGGGGGAAATAAGTTGATCTTCAAACTGGAGCCCTAACGCGGACTATTTGAGGCTCCTTCATTTGGCTCAACGAGCTGTTTCTTTATCTGAAACGTAAAAGCATTAGATTTGTTGGGGAGGTGCTGAAGCGATATACTCGGAGAAGAATAACGAACAGAAAGTGTGTGTGTACATATATATATATACATGTAAAACTACCAAGGTCCATTGAGCTTCGTAATATTCAACTCTTCCTCCGGGGCGGCCAGCTGGCAGAAACGTTAGCACGCCTGGCGAAATGCTTAGCGGTATTTCGTCTGTCTTTACGTTCTGAGTTCAAATTCCGCCGAGGTCGACTTTGCCTTTCATTCTTTCGGGGTACCAATCGACTTTCGGGGTATCTAATCGACTGGCCCCCCCTCCCCAAAACTTTCGGGCCTTGTACCTCGAGTAGAAAAAAATATTCATCTCTTCTTCCACTCTCAATTCATTCCTCAATTTCCGCCTCCTCCCCACAGCTTTCACCCATCTCCCCGTTGTAGTCATTAGACTCTCTAACTGACCCTCAATTCCCCGTTGTCTGCCACGAATCAGAAGTTTCAGGATAGATAGTGTACTCCAACGACCAGCCACTTAGACATCACTAAACAGCTAAACTAGGTATACCCGGACAACTAAACAAGATTAAACAAACAAATATATATATATACGACTTTATTTCATTTTTGTAAGTTTTTTGTGGTTGGTTGAGCATCAAATGTCATATTTTCCCCATTGACGCTGTCGATGAAACCACAGCTTTTGTTGGGGTTGCTTAGCCCCAGATTTCCCTTCATCGGCCATATCTAAAATCAAATGTGTCCTAGCCGTGACCATCGGACTGTGCAATTCATTGTCATTGTCGTTAATTGTGTAATAATGATTTCTGACAGAGGCACAAGGTTGAAAATTTGATGGGAGGAGTTAAACGATTAAACTCCCCCTCCCATAATTTAACTGGTATTTGATTCCATCCATAACGGAAGGATAAGAGACAGGGTTGGCCCTAGCGAAATTTGAACTCAGAACGTAAACAACTGGGTGAAATATACCACAGATTTTTGTCAAACACTCTAACGATTGTGGCAATATTCCGTCATAAATTCTTTGTATAGGAACAAAAGCACTAATTTACGGAGGATGGGGTTTGGTCGATTAAATACACCTCAGTATCGATCTGGAGTGATGAAAGGCATATCTCAAAAACGGTGTCATTTGAAATCAGAAAATAAGGAACCGTAAATAAATATAACGAGTCCTTTTTCGTGCGTTGTTCTAAAGATTCTGCCAATCTCCCGCCATCTTTAATTGTGTAATAATAATAATAATAATCTAAAAGTATTGGTTTTTATTATATCACGGGCATGTTTAGTGTAAACTACAGCGCATATTTCGTGTCATACTCATTAATTGTGTAACAAAAGAATTATGTTGACCATTGTATCAACACTCAGGGAAACATTGCAGTATATTTTACAATATGTTGATTATTATGATTATTATTGTGTGTTTTTTGCTTTTATTTTTGGACAGTAATTAGTAAAACCGGTGTTTTACGTGAAACATTCTCAATAAAATGAACAAATAAGTTTCGAAAGATTTTTCTATTTCCTACACCTATCAAGGTATATTGTAGTTTGTGCTGAATATTGGTGCTTTATTATCAAATGCTTGTTCTGCTAGAAAATATGGTATCTCTCTCTATATTGACAACAGTATATGATAGTTTGTTTGTTTGTTTCGTCTTTTTTTTGTTTTGTTTTTTTTTTGCATTTAAGGTTTATTCATCACATTATTTGTAAAGAAAACCATTGAAGACAATCCTTTCATGACAGATATTATCATGCATGAAGGATATTTTATATCGAAAACAATGTTGCATGATGTGTTTTGCATTGCGCAAGTTTATTTTAGCTCTATTCAACCGGATATTTTTGACTCCTTTTTTTTCTGTCGAATGATTTCGGCAATAAAGTGTTATGTCTTTTTACGAGCATCACAACGCTAAATACAAAAATAAAACATCCATGGCTAATGATAATACTTAGGTAACGCAGATATAATGCATATTTTATATATATATATATATATATATATATATATATATATATATATATATATATATATATATATATATTCTATCTTTGGGTCTACTTCATGTCATATTTCGCGTTTGAAAATTATTTAAGATCCGTTCATTTGGTTTTAGAGATACACTTTATATTTATTACCAGCATTTCTAGCTGGAAATCGACAATGTGATGCTGTTGTTTCACAGTAATATTGTTTTTATATTTCATTTCTTGTGTTTATGTACAGGAACATAAGAGCAACTTCAAAATAATTCGTATAAACTTTCACTTTGTGAAGTTTTGGGTAACACTGAAGTATACTTCAGACACCAAGAGTTGTATATCTACACACATTCCTAACGTACAGTAATTTAATAGCATTTATAGAATTAGATCAAATACATATATCTAACATATGTAAGTGTATATATATATATATATATATATATATATATATGGAAGGGTATGTATACATGTGTCTACGTGTCTTTTCGATTTACAATAAATAAACACACGGATATATGTAGTTTATATATACATAGAGAGAAAGAGATATAGGCATACATACTTACTCACGATCGCGTATACACTTACATTTGTATTAACATTCATAACATGTCTGTGTATAAATATGCTTAAAGTTTAGTCCATATGCCGAGGATTGCTGCTTACATACATATATATATATATATATATATATATATATATATATAATTATGCATATAAACGTGTGTGTGAGAGAGAGAGAGAGTGCGTATGTTGTGCATGTGCGTATGTACGTGCGTGCGTGTGTGTATAAATGTATGTAAATAATCTCTCTGTGAGATAACAGAAGATAACAACATCAGCCAGGTCGTCTGCACCGTTCAGTTGTCGCCTGTAACGCAGAAACGACCATATCTACATTACAATGTTATAGTGTTTATAAGTTGAATCTATGGAAAGAAATTAGTATTGGGATTCATGTGGCTTGTTTAAGGTGCAATAAGAATTCTAACCGTTTCTTATTGAAATAAATGGTACTGTTTACAAGACAAACAGAGAAACAGAGATAACACTATAGAATTTACAAGGCGGAGATTCTATTTCAGTTGTCAGTTGTATTACGTGAAAATGTTTCAATACATGTTGTCTAATATTTGACATTTTATGAACCTAAGACATTAAGCTGGTACTTAATGAGATTTTGGTAGTGAATTTGTATGCCTACATACAAAATATACACAAACACAGACACGCACGCACACACACATATCTGTAATTACATACATATATACGTATGTGTAGATATATTTATATCAAAGGTCGTGTGCGTTTATATATATGTATGTTAGTGTATATATATATATATATATATATATATATATATATATATATATATATATATATATATATATATATGCAAACGCGCTCGCGCGCGCATATACGGTCACGCGTGTACACACACAAATATGTCATATATTATAATACATATTTGAATATGTGCGTGTGCACGTACGTACAAACACACACTGACATAGACACAAACATGTGTGTATGTGAATATTATATATACGTACACATTTTAGATAGACAGATAGATAGATAGAGAGATAGATAGATAGATAGATAGATAGATAGATAGATAGATAGATAGATAGATAGATAGATAGAGTGAGAGAGAGAGAGAGAGAGAGAGAGAGAGAGAGAGAGAGAGAGAGAGAGGAGAGATTGGCAGATAGACAAACAGATAGCAAAATAGAGAGATTGAGAAACAGCGAAAATGGTAAAAAGAGCGTCAAGTAGTATCCCTGAGTTTCGCTAGGAATTTTATGACATTAATTAATACTATTCTATAAATTTTATAGAAATTTTGAATAACAGCGGTGTTTCGAATGAAATAATGGATTCTTATTCATCATTCATGGACTATCAGCCCTGTTTAGAAATCGTGGATACCAAACGATCGGGCATGATTTTTCCGTCCGTGAAACTTTTAATAATGCACATATCAGTCAAATTATATTTAATCTAATCGCATATTTAATCTCCATGTCATGTGTTACGTGTTCTATCGGTTGTTTTTCTTATGTTTATGCCAGTTTTAATTATGAAACTTCTTAACTCATTAATCCTTAAGTTATGATCATTTACCTGGTATTTTCGATATAATAAGATAGTTTCGCCATTACGTTGAGGCTTTACCTCAGTGTAGAGATAGCGATAAGTTAACATATATGACGGGTCCTCCTTCTTACACCTGAAGTGATTTAGAAAAAGGGAAATAATCTAATTCAATCTGTCTTTCTAATCTAATCAGGCTACAGTTTTCAAGTGGACATACAAAGCATAAGCTTTTAAACTCTTAAATATTAAGGTAAGCTACTCTATCCTAGACATCATCACTTCCAACACCTATTAAGTGCTGGTAGTATATCATGGCTGCTAAACGAAATACGATGTCCTTGTCAGCAATTAATATGTTCGTACCAGTTGCCAGGAATGTGTTTAATATGCAAATTGATCTACCGAATAGTATCACAACGGTAAACTTATTGTTTACTTAAGCTGCAAGTGATGCTGATGAAAGAGCAATAAATCCTGAAATATGCATATACACCCAGTACCTATTTTTTCTATCTTCGATCGAATTGTATATATTAGATGTATTCGGATACGAAACGTCGTAACCTTCACTGCTGGTTCTACATTCTATAGAAAACCTGTTGAGATACACTTAAAAGTGGTGTATCTGTGTATTTATGTATATATGTATGCGCGTTTGTGTATGTGCATATATATATATATATATATATATATATATATATATATATATATCAGCAATTAATTTGTTACTAATGTTTGTATATCACTGTGTACAAAGTAATACTTGCCTGGTGACGTGTCCAGACCCGTGTGTGTGTTTGTGTGTGTACGTGCGTGGATTTATGCGTGTATGTGTATATGGAGAAGCATCTGGGTGAGAGAAAGAGCTTATTTGTTAGTGTATATTGCATCTTACATTCGCCCAAACAAACACACACAAATACACCTACCTAAGTATACATACATCACACACACACACACACACACACACACATATATATATATATATATATATATATATATATATATATATATATATATATATATATATATTCGAATACATATATACATATTGACATATATGCATGTATGTATGTATGTATGTATGTATGTATGTATGGCAAATAATCATTGAAACAAAGTATTAGCATTCGTTAGTTTACTTAGCAGACATGTTAAGACCTAAAAGGACACAGATTACAAGAGTCATCAATTATTATTAGAAATGTCGACAAAACAAAACAGAATAGAAACTGTCTGAATGAAAAATATGTCACGCAAAACAATAATGGAAATGGATTGTGTTGTTAGTTGAAGCTAAGGAGAAAGAAGCGTTTCGTTAAAAGGTACAATCAAGATAACTGAGAGAAATCCATTATGAAAGCAAAAAAAATGGTCATTTTAATGACCGCTATTCAAATAAAAAGCCAATTTGTAACAAGGACATAAGAAAGAAGAACTGGGACATGGGAACGAACAGTAAAATAAATTGTAAGTTCTTGGGCAAACAGAAGACGCGACGTTAGTTTTCAGTATCCGGTTTAGGCAATTCCACATCACGTACGCTGCTAATGTGTCTGAAATAAGTGTTGTTCTTAGCCCGCCGACCGGTTTAAAATCATCAGCTGTTTTTGGGGTGCATTTAGCCACCAGCCATCACAATGCAGTCGTATTTTCAGATATACTGGACCTATCCAATTTTACATGCTTCCTTTAACATAGTAGAGAGTGAACTGAAGTCATTTTGGCGGCTGTTTCTAGCGTTCAAGTAACCACTTAGAGGCTTTCTCTTTGGCTCATAATGAAGTTGAACCTCTACAATGACACTGGTTTGTGCCGTCGTAGCTAGACTTCAAATTGGGCGAGAAGGATCTTGTTGAGTATATCGTTCTGCACTTCTTGGTTGAAAAAACCAGCCTCAAAAGAATGAAAGGCAAAGTCCACTTTGACTACATTCAAATTGGAAGAGAGAGAGAAAGAGTTGTAAGACGACTCAAATAACTACTGCAAATGCAATACTGTTCGACTTTCTACCACTTGTGACACTTTGTTGCCTTTGCAACAGATTAAGAAAACTAATGTTAATAGGAGCAACAAAGCAGTTTTCCGGAAGACAAACATTATAAATATTAACATCTTTGTAGTCTTCTCCAGTGATTCGATATTGATATTATGAAGCTAATTTAATTAGCAGGAGTATTGTCTTGAGGTTTGGTGACAACAAGTCTCCTCAAATCTCAAGAATATTCCTTAGGATTCTTGCAGAATATAGGAAGCATTTTGGTTGATGTGCCAAATGCTCCAATTATCAGAGGAATAATTGTTATCGTCTTAATCTTCCTCAATCTCTCAGGCTAGCTCCTGATATTTCTCAATTTTTTCAATTTATTTAGTATCGACTCAACTGTCATAGGGAATTGCAAAATCTATGATCATACGCTGTTTTTCTATAATCATATCTGGTCTTCTTGCCTCAATAGTATGGTCAGACTTTCTGGAGAAATCCCATAAGATCTTGTAATTCTCATTTCCGATCACATCTGGTTCGTGTTTTTTATTTTTATTTTTGTTTTATTTCGACGCCACACACGGCTAACACCGCAACACATTCTTTTACCTACACACACGTTCCAACATATTTATTGAGTATTCTCCCTGTTTGGATCAAAGAATCCGTTATTACCTCTGCCTAAGCGAAGGCGGAGATGTTGTTTTCAGTTTGTTTGTCTTTGGACAAGATATCTCAAGAATTGCTGGATGGATTCGGATGAAACTTTCAGGGATATTTGGCCTTGTGACTGCCACGGTATCATTAGATTTTGGGATCGATCCAGTACTGGACAAAGATTCTGGATTATTTTTTATGTTTTCTTTACATGTATATATAAAGCTTCACATAGTTCTCTTGTACATGCACACACATACACACATATACTCACACATTTTCAGCGTTGAACATTACAGGATTTTGCAATTCTCATTTTCGGTGACTCCTTCCAGAGTTTTCTCAGACCACGTCTTTGCACTTTGCAGGCCGTGATTTCCACAGAGTTCCCAATTAATCATTCTTGCCCCATTGTCATGGCGTCTTTTGTATACGGGTTGTGCCAATTTCGGGCATTCGCTAACGATGTGCCATACCGTTTCACCCCTCTCACCACACATTCTGCATTTATCACTATCGGTAGTTTTGTCAATTCTGCCCTTCATATAATTGGCCCTTAACGCTTGTTCCTGAGCTGCGCATACGAGTGCTTCTGTCGCTATCTTCAGGTCACTCGTCCTCATCCATAGCCACCGGTCATCTGTATTCCTCTTGGCGTTCACATCTCTTGAAAACTGACCGTACGTTTCCTTTTCCTTCCATGATTTTTTCTTTTTTTTTTTTTTTTTTTGTTCATTTCTTGTTTAAATTTTCCTTTAGTTATACAATTTTCAGATTTGATGACACCGGCCTTCTTCGTGTGTTTCAACAGTGGCTCCGCGGCATTTTTTATATACACCCGCCGAGGTTGCCGTTGCCTTTCATCCTTTAGGGGGTCGATAAATTAAGTACCAGTTGTGTACAGGGGTTGATCTAATCGACTGCTCCCCTCTCCCAAAATTTCAGGCCTTGTGCCTAAGACAGAAAGGATTATTATTATTATTATTATTATTATTATTATTATTATTATTATTATTATTATTATTATTCGACTTCACTCAGGTCTGGTAGAATTTATGTGGGTAGAGAGTTACCACCTGTAACCTGAGATATCCACAACTTTCGATAACCTTTCAAGTACTCAAATCCCTTCTAATCTTTCCTGTTCCTAAGAAGCAAATTTTCTGTCGGAGCTCCACAGGACATTCCATTCCAGTCACAGTTGGAGGAGAGAAAACACCACAAACGCGCAACTACACATACACACTAACGCAAGCATATGGGTGTATGTGTATGTGTGTGTATGTGTGTACAGGCGTATGTATGTGCACATATACAATTACATCACAAGTGATTACGATGTAACAATGGAATTTGGATTTTTTTTCCACTTCTCTTTTGGGTCTTCGATATTTGCACAGCAAACAAAATCTATTTTCACTCAAACACCCACCCACACACACACCGAGACACCAACACACACTCATAAACACAAATACGCACAAACACATACATACATACATACATACATACATACATACATACATACATACATACATACATACATACATACATACATACTCGCACACAAACTGTCTAACACTTGGGGAGAAATAGAATTTTCTTACTTTGCTGTTATTTTGGTATTTTTATTTACATCCTCATACTCTCATTAGCAACTTCCATCATTTACAATTTTCAACAATGGCTCCATCATTATTGATAGCTCGACTACATAAGTTTTTAATTAATATCTATTATACTCATATGACGACATTAAATTTTTTGGAATCGATGTATAATGGTATATATTAGCCCTCAACATAGTTTAGTATTTATACCATGCACTAGTAAATGATTAAAACGACTCCGTTCGGATTTGACCGCAAATCTTAGAACTAAATACTAAGCCCTAAAAATTCATTCCATAATTGCCCACGGGCATATGGCGTAGTGGTTAAGAGCGCAGGCTACTAACTCCAAGATTCCGAGTTCGATTCCAGGTAGTGACCTGAATAATAATAATAATAATAATAATAATACCGAAAAATACCTTAGGAATGAGAACCCAGGTTCGAAATTTCCCCCAGAACACCTGATGAAGGCTGGAGGGTATATCAGCCGAAACGTTGTATTAACAACACACAAGATGAGTACAAATATCCGTCAAATGTAAATAATGTAAATACTAAACGTTCTCACCGTTTAGTCCAGCGCTCCACCGCCTCTGCCCACCTCACCATTTTTCTTCACCGTTTTCATCTGTCGCTTCAGTTTTCTGTTTACTTTTCTCGGATACAAATCACATATCTTGCATCAGTGAACCATTCGAGTATTGTTATTAACTCCAGTCAAATTTAAAACCAGATTAAGAACACTTTTAAACTGAAGAACCGCAAATATTGATTCTAGCAGCAGATTGTATGTAATGATAAATCTAGTGCGGAAAGCCAGAAATAAGTCCACTGTCAAAGCCTCTCTGTGTGGATATTTGTTTTCGATATTAATCGGTCGTTAACTTGTACTTAAAATACAAATATAACTTCGCGATTTGTCTGAAAGTAAGTTTTCAATGTTAAGTAATGGCTGTAGATTTCTTTGATATGAATACCTTCTGCATTTTGTTGAATTAAGAAATGACAATATTCTCTTCACAAATAGGTGAATTATTGCTATTGAAATCCTTTTCAGAAGATTGCAAATTTATTTAAATACTATCTAGAATGCAAAAACAAACTTATATATCATTAAAAATATTGAGAATGAAGCGAAGGAATACTTAATGGTATTTGAAGGATTAATTTGGGAAGATATGTTGCAATGTTCTCTTTCAATTTTTTGTTGTATTTAGTCATTGAAATCATATAAAGGCGACAAATATATCTTCTTATATATACTTGATAGGTTCCGGCAAATAAATCCAAATTGAAAACATCAACGAGACCGTCTGTGACAAGTTTAATCTTTGATTTCTTCGACGTAGTTATTTCTGTTTCCGGATCTTTGGTATCTTTATTTCTATTTCAAGATATTTTGATCTCCTTCACTGATATGTCAACACTCAGTTAGAAATAGGTCAACAAACACAAAATCCAACGGTGAGTCACTAGTTACTTTTTCTTATTTCTGTCTATAATACGTTTGATATCTCAGTATATTTCAGATTTGCAACGACCCAATCACGGGTTCATTATTCGGAAACAAACGGCGGAAAGATGTTCTATACACCTATTTCTTTTCATATCGAAGACAATCTTTTCCGTGTTTTTCTGTAACTTATTTACTTTATAAGCACTTGATTATATTTTTATAACGCTTCGTAATGTTGACAAGACTTTTAAATTTATATTTCTCTGCAATATACAAGTAATTTAGATATATCTATATAATCACTATATATTATACTTCATGTATAATAGACCAGTTACTGCGTTATTTGCCCTGAACATTAACATTTCCTATGGATATGTTGCGTTAAAAATACAATAGATATCAAAGGATAACGAAAATTTGTCCCAGAGGTAACCAGAGAAAACGCGGGCCCGAATACATCTGAGAATCTCGTTGGCTGCTGCTGGGACGAATGTTCGTTTCCCTCCGATTACAATGCCATAGAAAATGATTGCAAACCAGCTTTTTTCCAACTGATCCAACTGGCAGGAGACGATGAGGAAAACCAAGATTGTGATGGTTGGATAATCCGGCCAGATAATGTAATGAGGGTTGCCTCTGATAGAACCCTCTGGAATAAGGACCTAAACATTCTAACCCCAAAACCCTTCCAAGAATTGAGAGAAGCAAAAATACGTGGATGCAAGTATGAAAAGCCCGGTTTCCAAATAATATCGACATATAAACAAGCTTTTACCTACAAATTGTATCAGCCATTCTAGAAACCTCTTTCGATCGAAAATCTCGGATATAACGCAATATATGTTTATGTGTAAGGAATTATTTAGAATTTAATGTAATATATATAATATGCTTACAAGCACGTATGTATATTTGCATGTAACACACACACACACACACACACACACACACACACACACACACACACACACAGATATATATATATATATATATATATATATATATATATATATATATATATATATATATATATATTCTAAATAAACGTGCGTGCTTCTAGTTGTTTATTACATATCTCCAACCAATAATCGTTCAATTACTTTCAGGAAATTATGTTGTCTTGACTGCTCTATATAATCTTTTATTTTATATATTTTATTTCATTATATTTAATTTATTTATTTATTGGTCGCATAGATTCTTCAAATTTTAGATTAAATTATATAGTAACTCCTTGATTCGTTATTATTGCTCTATGGAGGTTAATTACGTTTATAAACATGCGTATAGACAGATGTACGCAAATTGATATATATGTATCCCTTCCTGTGTGGATGCAAGAGGGAAAATATAAACACGTGTGTGTGTGTGTGTGTGTGTGTGTGTGTGTGTGTGTGTGTGTGTGTGTGTGTGTGGTATTAGGCGTCCATCGACTACGTATCTTTTGTCATCTTTACCATCCCACTATCATGCCACTGCTTGTCGATTTCAATGTTTCATTATAACCCTGAAGAACTTCTGCTCCATATAGTTAAAAATGATACCATTGTTAGCATATAAACAAATGTTTAGAATTACAGATCAGCTAGGGGCTAGAACAGAAACATATATGTAGGTTTTTTGCATCTCCCATTTTCTTCTTGAGCTTTACAACTTGTAATTTATTTGTGTTGTTTTTTTTTTATTTCAACATCTTTATATCATACAAATAAATTATTCATACAGCCATCTTTCTCCATTTTCTTTCTTTCAATATTAATATGTATTACTGCAATAAACCCTAACATATCGCAGAATCTTTCTCATCATATGATAGTGATTAACCAGTGCAATGTTTTTGGATTATATAATCCCTAATGTGGATCTAACATCCTCGAATTGACTATATATATATATATATATATATATATATATATATATATTCTTTCTTCCTTCCACCACCCTCCTTTTCATTTTTCTGATGAAGGCCTCTAATGTCTGAAACGTCAACAACTCTTTCCCTTGAGCTTAATAATACCTTTGTGAAAATTAGTTACTCTTGTTTCTAGT
Source organism: Octopus bimaculoides (assembly GCF_046866305.1). Taxonomy (NCBI): domain Eukaryota; kingdom Metazoa; phylum Mollusca; class Cephalopoda; order Octopoda; family Octopodidae; genus Octopus; species Octopus bimaculoides. The sequence goes on from NC_142945.1 coordinate 54,745,941, forward strand.
TTCTGCTTATTCATCATATAGTCATATACATACATACGTATATATGCATATACGTGTGTGTGAGTGTGTGTGTGTGTGTGTGAGAATGTATGCATGTACGTATGTATGTGTGTGTATGGTATACAGAATACACTTATACAATCATACACCTATATATATATTGACATTTATATAACAGTTCAATATCCCAATCACACTATATAAAATTGTATTTTGATCTTACACCGTCATAACAGACGATATCAATATTGTTCCCGGTAAATGAAAATGCCTCAGGTGCCAATTAAGCTAATTAGCGTATTTGCTGATTAATTTCAGGTAGTAGTAGTAGTAGTAGTAGTAGTAGTAGTAGTAGTAGTAGTAGTAGTAGTAGTTGGAAGAGGAGAGAAGGAGTAGTATTAATAGGGAAAGTTGGATGATGTGATTATAGTGGTGCAAGTGATGGTGGTGGTGGTGGCGGTGGTGTTATGTGTGTGTGTGTAACTGTGTCTGTACGTCCCCGTAACTTAGCAGTTCAGTGAAATGTGTTCAATGGAATAAGTACCACGCTTTAAAAAATAAGTACAGGAGTCGATTTGTTCCATTAACCCATTCGAGACGATGCACCAGCATGGCCACGGTTTATGACTGGAGCAAGTAAAACATAAAGGATAAGAGATGTTGAACATCTGGCTAATATGACTCCAGCTAACAACATGCTTGAAATAAACTGTTGCTGCTGCTGTTGTTGTTTAACCCCAGGTCAGCGTTGAACAAGTAAACCCATGATTAAAGATATTCCTACGTTTGCCAACTCAACTTTTATTCAACCATAGTGTATCTAGGAATGCATTATCAATTACTATATTTCCTAAACGCATAATTAATAAAACTTCTGAAAACACTCACCGGGTTTGTTGTTTGTCTGTTTTCACTACATTAATCTGTAGCCTTCTAAGTGGATGTACAGTATGTTTCTAGATTGCGTTTATTAATAACACTTACCAAACATAAGAATTTTGTTTCAACATACAGTTTCATATCAAAATTCTTGCAAAACATATTCAAAATTTTATCAATTGTCTCGTTTCTTTTCTGTAAGATGGGTAATTCAGCTGCAATCTCTGTGGTCGAGCCAACAGCTAAAAGTTACCTCATTACGACGGCTTTTCAAATAACTTCTCTACTCTCATTGAACAGAGGCAATGTCACATGGAGGAATATCAAACAGCGAGAGTAGATGGAACAGTTTTATCTCATTGACATAAAAGCTGGAGGCGGCGGCGAGCTGGTAGAATCATTAGTACGCCGAACGAAATGCTTAGTGGCATTTCGTCCGTTTTTACGTTCTGTGTTCAAATTACACCGAGGTCAACATTACCGTCATCCTTTCAGGGTCGATCAATTAAGTACCAGTGAAACACTGGGGTCGATTTAATCTACTAGTCCCCTCCCACCAAATTTCGGGCCCTGTGCCTATATTAGAAAGATTATTATTATTTCTTTTTAATTGAAGTGACTTAGCGGTATTTCGTCTATCTTCACGTGCTGAGTTGAAATGCCGCCAGGATCGATTTTACTTTTCATCCTTTCGAGGTCGATAAATTAAGTGCCAGATACGCACTGGGGTCGATGAAATCGACTTATCCCCATCCCCAAAATTTCAGGACTTGTGCCTAAAGTAAAAAGGATTATTATTATCCAGATTACAAGTTCAGGTTTATACCTGTAAGTATTGGGGCCCTGGGATATGTAACACACTGCCTAAATACCAATCTTGAGGAATTAGGCTTCTCAAAACCAGAAAGGAGAAAGCTGATTCAAAGACTGCAGATCCAATCCATCACTGGAACTGTAAAAATCTGTAAAACGTTTCCAGAAATTTGTCATTTAAACATATCTGAGCATGGATAGATATGCCACTATATGCATGAGAAGACATACATAAAGCAAAACATACACATCTTCACATACATACATACATACATACATACATACAAAAATACCCTGTTGTTGCTTTTGAAATTCCAATGAAGGAGCCTTGAATCTAGGTTAGAAACCGGTTCTTTCTCTATTGACAAGAAATCTTGAAATAAAACTGAACAATGACATACATATATACAGAGGTGTGATCGTGTGTGTATATATACATATATACACATATATGTACGTATACATACACATACATATGTATATATGTACTGATATGTGTATGTATATGCTTCTTTTATTGTTGCTTTTGTATGCTGCGAATTGTTGTTGTTGTTTATCTTTAGTAATAAATAATATCGGTTCCTGTCCACAGTCACTCGTTGACAATTGCCTCTTCAACCTCTTTCACCAAATGAAATATTAACCATTCTTTTATGCTTGGGCTTCTACGATGATTTTTTATTATTGTTTCTGTTAATATCGTTGATGTCGCTTTCGTTATACTTGTTTATTAATGTCTGTTTTTTCGGGAACCCACCCACACACACACACACACACGCGCGTGTGTGTGTGTGTGTATGTGTGTATGTATGTATGCATACAGTGAGACGAAGCAATGTAGAATAAAATATGTTTGTGCAAAATCATATCTAACATACTCGAGCTCGCACGCACACACACATGTATATGTATGCGTGTGTTTGTGTTTGGGTGTGTGTGTATGTATGTACAGATATATGTTTGTATTTATATATATAGACATATATGTATATATAAATATGTGTGTGTGTGTGTGTGCGTGTGAGTATATATATATATATATGTGTGTGTGTGTGTATGTATATATGCATATATATATATGCATATATGTGTGTGTGTGTGTATGTATGTATATTTCTTTGTGTGTCCATATATACATGTATGTATTTTATATGTGTGTAGATATTATATACGTACAACCATGAAAAGAGGCGATGGTCAAGACTTCGTTGGCTTTCATCATTCGTCACGTCGATGAGGGTTGACCTCCAGGCCCAAATATCCTAACCACCACCACCAACAACAACAACAACATTTCTACTGTATTTAGTTTTAGAGTTTCATTCTAACATTTTAAACTATGTCTCCGACTGGCTTTATCTACATAAAAAAACAAGCAATCCTAGAACACAGCATTTTTCCATTGTTAACTTTTTATAATACTTTCTTACGACATAATAACGGAACAATTTTTTCTTTTCAGTTCGCTGTATTTTTGTAATTGTTTTGTTTTATTGCTATTTATTTGCTTTTTATGTCCTTATTTTGTTTTTTGTTTCTGGGTTGTTGTTTTTTTAATTTTGTTGTCGTTCCATCCTTAGTAATAAATAATACTGTTTCCTGCACAAAGTCACCAAGCTGACAATTTCCGCTTCATCCTGTTTCATTAAATAAAATATTATTCATCCTTTTGTGCAAGTGCTTTCATTATTCTTCTTATTGCTGCTGGAGTTGTTTTTGTTGTTTTTTTCTATTTTTATGTTGTTTTATTTTTAGCTTGTTTCGCTCTCCTTTCGATGTAAATATATATGTGTGTGTGTGTGTGTGTGTGTGTGTGTGTGTGTGTGTGTATGTGTGTGTGTATGTGTGTGTGTGTATGTGTGTGTGTGTGTGTGTGTGTGTATTGCAGCTCTAGATTCTTTTGGTGTGATTATATATATATCTCATCTATTTTATTATTTTTCGCCTCTTATACTACATTACATCGTTTATATCAAACAACACAAAACCGTCCTTGCCCACCCCACACCACCCCCACCATAACAAATAACACGCTTATCTAATTTCAAAACCCCATTTTAACAATTTTATTTCAACTTGTTTCACTCTCACTCATTCTTCCCCCATCTGTTTGTGTATGAATCTTTTCTGTTGTTTTGTTGTTTTCAACAACAACCTTTTAAGCGATGATTTTTTCGTGATTAATCATTGATTAGATTATTTCTGTTCCAGAAAGATCTTCTAGTTGGTGTTGATATTTTTAATCCTTGCACCACTTTAGCTCAAAATAAAACAAACAAAAAAAAACCGTTTTCTGATAGAGCAGCAGAGAAATAATAGTGAGAGGAGGAAGGCAGCTGTGGTAGGTCGTGATTTTGTTATGAGTACACAGCACCTATAGTTCCTGTTTTTAACTTAATGGTATTGATTTCTACCCCAAATTTAATCCGGAGTATTAGGTGGGGAGGGAAGATGGGGCAGGGGAAAGTGGGGCAATCACAAAAGAAATGCTGAGATATGCATACTTCTTGCATGAACGTAACAAGCATGTAAGATGAAGTAGTTAAAGAAGCTTCTTTCAAAAACTGGAGACCTATTTATAATTGATGTTATGGCGTCCTCCGTCCAGAAGAGGAGACCTAGTTATATTCGTCATTACGATGTAGGTCTGGCCTATCTTTATAAATTTGTCTAGTATTCTATTATCTTAAATGAGTTCAAATTACGTCGAGGTCGACCCTGCCCTCCGTCCCCTCGGAGTCGACGAAACAAGCACCAGTTGAGTACCGGGGTCAGTGTAATCGAGGCTGCGTCATCAAGTTTTGCTTATTTGTAAAAGGTTAAACCAAAACAAAACAAGAAAAATAAAATGGGACGAGAGCTCTTAATCAAAAAGTTTTGTATCAATCTGATGGAGTTCTTCAGTCATTCTATTCATTCTTTCCCCACCTCCAGATCGTAACGTTTGTATCCTACAAATATATTTATCTTCGAGTGTTTTAAGGGCTGGAATGTCAGTGGAGTCAGAATATTTTCTGAAAATGTATATTTTGTACCAAATATTGAGGTCGGTGGCATCGACTGACCTCCATCCCCTGAAACATTAAAACGTCTGATGTCACATGAGCCAAATCAGCGGCGTCACAAACGGCTGTATTAAAATGTACCATACTCGAAAGGATGAAATGCAAAGTTGACCTCGATGATATTTGAACTCATAACACGCAGAGCCGGACGAAACGCCACTAACCGTTCTGCCGGCTCGCCGCCTTTAGTCATTGTATAATAATAGTGACAAACTTAGCTTCATTAAAATTCACCGTCACACATGCGAGCGCGCACGCACATGCTCACGCATACCAAGCTATCGGACCAGCCAACTGTACAAGATTACACTCCAAGAAGATCAGATGCTACTAACGCAATTATAGACCAACGTCCAGCAGTGAAAATTCAACAAAAATGGGGTAAATGGTAAATAATACATAAACAAAGACAAATATAAGGCGATGCTCCAGTATGGCCGCAGCCCATTGACTGAAAGAAAGAATACGCAGATACGCGCACGCACACACCATGCACGCACGCACACAACTTCAAACGCGTAACACACCAAAAATCATGTGACCTGAGAGAGCTTCTCTGTCATCATTAGATCTGCTAGAATTAGTAAGCCAAACATCCCTCAAATCGAATGCCATATTCGAAAACACATGTGCGCACGCGTGAGAAGAACAGAATCTATGATGTGACTCAGAATCCATTGTCTGGAAAGTAAACCAAGAAACGTTGTGCGACATGGCTGCACACCTGAAATAATCGCTTTGAAATCACGTGGTACATGGCTGTACATATAAAATAAATGCTTTGAAATCACGTGATTTCTGGTTCAGGTCCCACTGCACGGTATCTTCTACTTTAGCCCCGGACCGACCAATACTTCGTGAGTAAATTTTGTTGACGGAAACTGTATGGAAGCTTGTTGTATGTACAGACACATATATATGTGTCTGTACATACAAACTGTGTTGGTTTGTTTACACCCCCGCACAACAAAAAGCTTATAGAATGTGTCTTGGGGTAGACTTGTTCGACTAAACTCTTCAAAGCGGTGCCCCAGCATGGCCGCAGTCCAAATTACTAAAACAAAATAAAATATAGGGAAAACTATGACTGGAAATCCTCCATGATGGACTTACTAGATGACACGCTGGGGCCACACAGAAAACGCTCATAAATCGTCTCCGCTACACACCGAGTGATGCACAACTTTGAGCTTGTAAGGAAACTTAAGTTTGAAATTCATATATAATTTACATTTTTATTTTCTATAAATTAAATTGCAACGCTATACTAATCAAAATTTACTAATTAACGCAGCTTCAATGAGAAAAATTATATCAATATTGGAAGAGATTTATCGAAAACAACAAACGAAAGACGTGTGAAGTATAATTAAATCTAGTCAATTATTATTATTATTATTATTATTATTATTATTATTATTATTATTATTATTATTATTATTATTATTTCGTTGATTTTTCTTTCTTTATTTTTTTTCGAGACTGGAGAAGAAATAAAATTACTTCATTGACTAAAGAGTTTCTTGATAAAATACAAATAAAAAATAAGAGCAAATGAAGGGAATAAACAATAGTTGTTAACACCGGCGACTGTAGAAACGGAAAATCATTTAATAATTAAGATATCTGTTTTCAGATAATAGTTTACAAAACAAATATCGATTATATAGAAATGGTTGTCATTAGAATATCTGGAACAAAATAAATCTTTTTCATTTTTTTTTATAATAGCGTAAACACTTGGAGATATATATATATATATATATATATATATATATATATATATATATATATATATATATATATATATATACAGACAGACAGACGTATACATAAAACATTCATACATATAGACACAGCTACATACGCATAAAAACACATTTCGCGCATGCATATACATACAAATAAGCACATATTCGCATGCATACATACATACATTACATTAAATTTTATCTACTACCATAGGCGTTCTTGGTTACACAACAAATTTTCATAATGGAAATTCTGGTTGGATTCCAAGAACAACACAAAAGCTCAATCACATCACCAAAATGCAACCAATTGATGGAACAATGAAAATATGTAAAGAATTCTCAAGATTGTTCATTTTACTTTCTTAAAATGTACATTTATACTCAATGTCTGCATTTGAGTCCGCACACAGAGTCTCACAGACAGACAGACAGACAGGCAGACAGATAGATGGATAGATAGATAGATAGATAGATAGATAGATAGATGCATACATATACATACATACATAAACGGGAAGCCTGGCTGCTTGTATACAACACAGAGGGAACTGATGAGTCTTGACATGCCAACCCTTGGACACGAGGAGGGTGCCTGGCAGACAGCTGATTCGACCATACCCAAGATCAGACCGCCAAGCACATTTGAGGATTGGTTTCGGTCATAAAACTCCCGGTGATGAAGTTTACAATGACGAACTAAGAGAAACAAAATAATTCTGCTTTAAGTATTTCAGTTTTCTTCCATTTGTAAAGTTATTTTGTCAGGAGCGACATTTCAAAACCTAGTAACATAGCATTATGTGTATGTGTGTATGAATGTACTAATGTGTGTGCGTGTGTGTGTATGTATGCGTGTGTGTTTGTGCGTGGGGGGAGGAATGTATATACACGCATATATGTGCGTATGTGTGTAATTATATATATGAGTGTGTTTTAGTATAAAATTCGTGAAGGCGCGTGGTTTAGTGGTTAGGGCATTCGGCTCACGATCGTAAATTCGTGAGTTCAATTCCGGGCGACGCGTTGTGTCCTTGAGCAAGACACTTTATTTTTCACGTTACTCCAGTCCACTCAGCTGGTAAAAATGAGTAGTAGATGTATTTCAAAGGGCCGGCCTTGTTGCACTTTGTGTCACGCTGAACATCCCTGAGAATTACTTTAAGGGTGGTACACGTGTCTGTGGAGGGCTCAGCCACTTGCACGTTAATTTCACGGACAGACTGTTCCGTTGATCGGATCAGCTGGGACCCTCGTCGTCGTAACCGACGGAGTGCTCACTTTTTTTTAGAATAAAATTTATTGAACGTAGTCCGTCGGACAATCTTCAGTCCGTTTGAATAGCTCATGAAATCTCATATCGATTAGAATGGTTATCTCGTCAGCGACCGAAGTGAGTAAATATAACAAACGATAAAAATGAACAAATTAAGAATAAAGACTTTAAACGAAGAAACCTTTAAGAGACAAAAGAAAAGACATGAGTTTTACACTAATAGATAGAAAAGAGATGGTGAGGATGGCGGTGTGGACAGCAGTACACATCTGAGGTCGGTCACCTGGAGAGGAGCTGGTGGTGTTTACACATATGTGAACGTGAACACACACATGGGTCTTATATCAAATATTTGGGGAGAGATTTACACTAACCTATTATATGACCCGCCTTACGAAGCGTATGTTCTTCATAATTATCTTTCTGCATATAAGTCTCTGTGTGCGTGTGTGTGTCTGTATGTGTGTATATATGTATACGCATATATGGTGGGGGTTGTAGATACATAAATAGACCATACAAAAGCACGCTGCCCTACATTTTGACACAAATATACATGCACCAATACTCAAACGTCTAAACATATACAACCACATCCATACACACAATAGGAGGGTATAACAACATTGCTCCGAAACAAATAGACATTTACCAGTGACCGCTTTAACTCTCCACTAACCCCGTTCACTTTCCTATAAAATGCCAAATATTCTTTTCTACTCTAGGCACAAGGCCCGAAATTTGGGCGGAGGGAGCCAGTCGATTAGATTGACCCTGGCACGCAACTGGTACTTAATTTATCGACCCCGAAAGGATGAAAGGCAAAGTCGACCTCGGCAGAATTTGAACTTAGAACGTAAAGACAGACGAAATACCGCTAAGCATTTCGCCCGGTGTGCTACCGTTTCTGCCAGCTCGCCGCCTTAGAATGTCAAATATTAACTGTTCGTGTGTTCCTTTTGCCTGTATTAAGTATCCTGTACTTAACTTCGCCTACACTGCTTACATGTCCTTATCTCAATAAATATTAGTAAAAAGTTTGTCCGTGCTTCGTGTGTGTGCGGCAGCGCATGTTTGTATGCATGTATGTGTGTATGTGATGCACTCTCTGGTCAGTTTTGTGGTATGAGGATCTAACAACCTATTCAGTTTATTCAGCTTCGATGTTTAAGGTCAGCTCTGACATTTTCGTCCCTCCAAGGATTTGCAAACCATTCCACAGATCGTGCAAGGGCGTGGATTATGGAACGATGCTGCTGATGCTGTTGATGCTGCTACGCTTGATAATGCTTTTCTTCTCCCTCTTAGTTCTCGTTGTTGATTATATATTTATAATATATTTCTGTTACACATGTATATTTTAAGTTAGCGAGCAATATTGAAGTAACAACACACAGTCGAAGGCTATGTTATTCTTTCCTCCATTTCTGGTTGTCTTTTTTTCTACTTCTTTCATAACATTGCATCGTTTCCTTCTCTTATCTTCTTTTTATCGCTTTTTCACGTCTACCTTTTCTTTTATATCAGTCCAGTGGTTAGTGGGCTACTAACCCCAAGATTCCGAGTTCGATTCTATGCAGTGACATGAATAATAATAATAATAATAATAATAATAATAATAATAATAATAATAATAATAATAACAATAATAATAATAATAATAATAATAACGTCGAAAAATACCTTAGGAATGAGAACCCAGGTTCGAAATTTCCCCAAGACACCTGATGAAGGCTGGAGGGTATATCAGCCGAAACGTTGTGTTAACAAACAAGATGAGGATAAATATCCGTCAAATCCAAACTGTTATATATAATATATCTAATTTGTTTATCCGCATAATTGCCTCCATATTTATATTTATGCATATATGACGTGTGCCTATGTATGTATGCGTGCATGTGTACCTAAAAACACAACGCACCAATAGCGGGGCAAATATGAGTCTGTTTATGGTTTCGTAGCTTGTTTATGTAGTCTATTTCGCTCTTAAACATTATGCTATGAATGCTCTCTTAACAATTTTATCATTAATGGAGAATTAAAGATTATACTTTAAGAGCGTATAGTAGCAAGTGAAGGGAAAATATTATCAGATGTGGAGAAGAGAGAGTGTTGTATATCATTATTATTATTGTTGTTGTTGTTGTTGTTATTGATTATTATGATCTGGATGTGCGTAATTTAAAGAAAACAACATTCCACTGATTATTTTGGTTGGAAGAAGCGGGCAATAAACATGGCTAATTTAAGGATTTCATGTAAAAGATGGTTGAACGCACGAAAACTGATTAAAAATAATTTTCAAACAATCGGGATTAAGGTGTAATTAAATTTCGGAATCCAGTGAGACGGCTACAATAAGAAGAGTGAAAAGGTTTGTTTGTGTAGCTGGGGAATTTTCTAAATATTATATTGACTTGAAAATTGTTGTTTATAGTTCCAGGCCCGCTTTACGTTTTTCTTTCCATTTATTTATTTATTCATTATGTTGTTTGTTCCTAGTTTAAAACCTTCAAATATTTAGAGAGTGGTGATCGTGTCACACAAGCATGTGTCAGTGTAAGATTTGATGAGTTCGTATCTGGCGCCGTGAATATGGGTGATCAGCAATAGAATTTGTAGGTCAGAGCCGGGTCTGAAAATCTACCTGATGAGTCGAAAGCAAGGAAGTAATACAACTTTGAAAAGAAAAACGGCACGACAAAATATAACTCATGTATAATGTGTGAGCGTGCTCGCACACACACACTCATATATATATATATATATATATATATATACACACACGTCGTAAATCCACTTGAAAGTCTTTGGTCAACTTGAGGCTATACTAGAAAGTATTTGCCCAAAGTGCTACGCAGTGGGACTGAACCCGGAACCATGAGGTCGGGAAGCAAACTTCTTACCACACAACCGCACCTGTCAGAGAATATCGGAAATATTCCGCGTGGATTTTTTTGTGACTCCTTACATTCTGTGCTCAAATTCCTCCTGTCATACTCATGCTTGCCTTACATCCTCCTGGGGTCAATAAAATAAAGTACCAGTCATCTACTGTGATCCAATAGTGTTTACAGCAGAAATTTATTAAACTTTGATTGATCTGATTGTCAAAGTCGTTATAGAACCTTCGGAAGATGCCTGTTGGCGGTGGTGTTGGTCGTCGTCGTGGTAGCTGTGGTGGTGGTGGTGGTGGTGGTGGCGGTGGCAGCTGCGGTAGTAGTAGTAGTAGTAGTAGTAGTGAGGTGAGGAGGAGGAGAAAGGCGAGGAGCAGGGGGGAGCAGGAGGAGGATATCGTACCCAATGTTCGACAATCCTTGCGTAACATTTTATAAATGAGAGCGATGTGAGTGAACCTTAATTATAATTAATTTGAAAGCTTTTAATTATTTTTTTAAAACTGGGAAAATGAAAAGAAAAATCGAAAACCATGTACCTTGCAAATAATTGATACGAGTAATAATAATAATAATAATAATAATAATAATAATAATAATAATAATAATAATAATAAGGGAAAGCAGATTTCCCAAAGGAATAGGAAAAAAAGAAAAACCTTGCTATTGATGCTACTATTATGGATGATGATGATGATGATGGGGTGGAAGTGGGTGTGGTGATGATAATGATAATGATAATGGCTACGACGACGGCGACGACGACGGCGACGACGACGGCGACGACGACCACGATTTATGAAGATGACGACGCTGAGGAGGAGGAGGGCAGCGCTAGCGGTGGTTTTGTCGGTGGTGGTGGTGAAAGTGATGCATTGAGTAAGAATATTTAATTTCTGCGTATAATAATGTAAGTCTTCCTGCTTGAAGCATCGTTCTGGAATGAGTTCAAACGGTGATGGAGTGGGAAGAGAAAAATCTGACCATTTTCTACGTTCAACGAACGGTTTCCTTCAGATATGGCGTTTACCTTTAACGCTTTACTTCGTGACCAGCAGCCGTCCACAAAGAGGTAAGATATTGACCAGCCAAATCAACGATGCAGTTTCGATTCCCAGTTGAAACTACTTCACTTCAGTTCTAATCATTCCTTTTCACCTCACCCAGTAAATGCGCGTGGCCTATTGGTTAAAACGTTGAACTTACGATCGCAAGATCGTCGTTTCGCTTCTCAGACGCGGTGCTGCGTTGTGCCCTTGGGGGAAATACTTCATTTCACGTGGCAGCAGTCCACTCGGCTGTAAATGAGTAACCGTCTGACGGATTGGTGTTGGTCTCATTCTGAGGAATGTGATTTCGATCACCACAGAAACCAGATATCCGGTCCCATGAGTCCCAGCATTCGAGATAGAACTTATTTACATCCCACTTAGGGTATTCCTATTTAAGAACCCTGCTGTGGGATTTACAATATTTCTGGTATAGACATAAGGCCATTGATTTGGCGGAGTGATGATGTTGTCTCCCACCCTAATCTTTATTCTATTGATCCCAGAAATATGAAAGGTAAAGTTAATCTCAGAACATAATGAGTCGAAATAAAAACTGTCCTCACGATTCTGTCAATGCATTTATTTCAACGTCAGCATTTATAATACCTGGCCGTTGGTGTAGAATTACGTCTATCCTTATTTATCAGTGGTTCATTCACCACTGATCCGAGATAACACAGTAAGTTGTTTGCTAACCGTGTTGCGCTTATCACGAATTGATCCGTAATAACAAGGGTCGATGATCCATCAAAGATACTGCTTGGACTGCAAAAGTATGCCCCAGCAACCATCCACACTGCTCAGAACAACTTGGGGTCTCGGAACAAAATCTGTTTTTCCCACGTGTTCTATTATTCATTTCTCGCTGGCTCATTTAACACGATGGGGTTTGTTTTAACTAAATACCTGTAATAAACGAGGGTAGATGTACTAACATATATGTATTTGCATTTATGTGAGAATTAGTGTGTGAACGTACACATAAGGAAGCAAATATTTTACATTAAACAAACTTCTTCAGTAAACAAATTTCAGTAAATATTACATAAATATTTCGGCCCTCTCCAAAGTGATGGTGTAGGCGTTAACAGGTGATATGTTTTCCGATAATTGAAATGGTCTTGCGCATTTCCGTTAACCAGGTATTTCACTTCTTGCTTCATGGTGTTCGCCACAACATATTCAGATATATTGGATTCTTTTAGGCAAGATACAGAAAGAAGCGATATTCGAAAATCGTTCGGTGATTGAGAAACTGGAATTATAATCTCCATGATTTTTTTCCCCAGTTCCATTAATGACATAAGTAAGTAATGCGTAATGGTTTTTCAATTATGGCTTGAAGCAGCGTCGCCATTTTTTTTATTACTGAGTGCTCACTTCTTACAAAACGTTCTCCGACAAACCTCGAAATACTATTGGTGGTAGATCTTGTAAGTTCTAAAGTACATATTGATTTAATCAATCTATTCAGACTACCTTGTAACTAGTTTCATCTGCAGAAGCCAACGGCTGTTTTGATAATCCAGACAGAAGTCGATATGCTTCATTTCCGTGCAGATCTCTTTAATACAGAGACAGACGTGTCAGAGACGAATGAATGTCAGGTCGAAATTAGTTCAATTAATTGGACTTTGCATAAAATATAGACGATGAAATTCACTGAGTTTTCTCCATTTTTTTATTCCACAAATCTGTCTGAATTACTTCAGCAGTGTGACCTAAAACATTTGACAAGTTTTGATTGAACAAAAAGTACTGCAATTTATAGAGATTTGTCAGAGAAAAGTGTCTGACTGATGATAAGAGACAACAAGAGGGATTCTTCTGCCTTCTTGTGTTTCAAAGAACGCTCTTTTACTATTTTTTTTTTTATTTTGTTTCTCTTTCTTATTGTTGTTTTAGTTTGGAACGTTTAATGAATGTTCTTGAGAAACATGTATGTAAAAAATAAAAACCAAAATTATTGAAGTGATTCCACACAGCTTGAGAAAAAGAAAAAATACAATGCAAAATAATTTAAAGAGCACGTGATCAGCCAGCTTTCCTTTCGCACATTGTTATATAGTTTATAGAATGATATTGTTTTTGTTCTTTGTATGATTCCTAACTACATTCATATTTGGAAATTATGTCATGATTTTCACAATTCTTAATGGAATTGACGAAATATTTTAAAGGGTTGCTATAATAAAATTTAACAAAACAATTTTTTTTAATGTATCCTTTAAAAAATGAATATTGAAGCAGAGGAAATATTATGAAAGAAAAGCAAAATTATCAGTTAATGCATATCGAGGAACGAGGTCAAAATGAAAATATTTTAATTCAGGGTAGTATATAGATATTTACCGATCGCAGTCATAATGGCTTCAACATTTGTTTGTGCGCGATTCGTTGCCGCAGTGCTAAATAGTAATAGGGTACCACCTATTGTTCTAGTTCTGCAACAAAGACAATCTTTACAAGAGGTTGATGACAAGTGTTCCTGTTCGAATAATTTCGGAGTCGATAAATTAAGTACAAGTTGTATACTGGGGTCGATCTAATCGACTGGCCCTCTCCCCAAAAATATCGGGCCTTGTGCCTTGAGTAGAAAAGAATATTAAAATAGTTATATCTATATATCATATTTTCAATACATTTGCATTATTGAAGGCAGGTTCTGTTCCCAAGGAGATTATGGCCTTACGTGTCGCAGATTCAGCATCTCGACTCATCAGAGAGCTTACGTCATACTCTAATGCTCACGTTATTCCACCCTTTTCGATATTCCTGCTCTAGTAACAACACGTTGCTTTGTGCCTGTTTGGCCTGTTGTCTTTCTACCTTTGTTCTTAGGATTATGTCTTTGCACCTGTATTTGTGCATGTGTGAATATATAGCGTCGAGTGCATTCGTATGAAATAGTTATATACACACACATAGATACATAAATACATATATTAATTGATATACAGATTGATAGGTAGATAAATAGATTTATTGATAGATACATAGACAGACAGACAAATAGTTCCATGTTATACATACATACTTGCATGCATGCATGCATGCATGCATACATACATACATACATACATACATGCATACATACATACATACATACATACATACATACATACATACATACTTGCATATATGCATAGTACATACATATAAGCATACATACAAACACGTACGTGTGTCCATGCGTGTTAGGAGGTAACTAGATGTAGCCGGATGATATTTCTTTCCAACCTGTCTTCACTTCATCGGATTTTGAAACCGATTCTCCCGGGATAAACCGACATTTTCTGCATATTATTCCAAGCAGTTTATTCTATCCGTTAAAACCGAAGTCAAGATTATAAACTGAAGCCAGAATCTTTCTTCAGAAATATTTATTATATCACTTTTAAATTCCCACCCACCCATCCTCTCCGCTACTTCATCTGCAACAATGTCAGTTGAGATTTATACTTTCCAACCAATGCCTTTGGAAATGACAGGATAACAGAGAAATGAAACCACAGGAGGTCGACAGACTCTGTCAAAACCAAAACTCCTCCACAAATCCGATTCCATTATCTCTAAACACTTACCAAACCTCGTTAACCTATCGAGTCGATGGCTGATATGCGATTTCGAAAGCTGTCTATTTTACTTTCATTGTTCTTATTTTTCTTCATCTTGATTAATGCTTTTGTTGTTTCTCGCCCAGATCAGTCCCAGTTTCATCAA
>NC_142945.1:54766399-54786399 GCF_046866305.1 Octopus bimaculoides
GTTGCTTTTTCGAGTAATTTATAAAATGTTTTATTTAATGATGCTTTTTCAGGCTCTTTGATCTATTGTGCGGTTGGAGTTAATATGTTTTCATTAAGTTGAATTAAGACGTCTTCAATTAGTAATGTTTATATAAATACAACTTTTTGGCAAGTGTATTTGTCTAGAATTGAGGAAGAAAGACGGAAACTTCAATAAACTAATAATCACAAAATACTTCAAAAGACTATACATATGCATGTATGTGTTTGTGTGTATGTGTGTGTGTTGTGTGTGCGTATTTATTCGTGTAATTATGTATATATGTGGACATGTAAAATATACATGCATATAGATTTGTATATATGTATATAACTACTATCTATCTGATGTCGGCTTGTCTGTTTATGTATGTATATATGATATATGTATGTATGTATATATATGTGTGTGTGTGTATATATGATATATGTATGTATGTATATATATGTGTGTGTGTGTATGTATGTACGTGTGCATATGTGTGTGTATATAAAGGTATAGATCTATATATGTATGCATATAAGTGCATATTTGTCTATTAATGTATATCAATCTGTCAATATATATATATATATATATGAAGTCTCAGTGATGAAATACCACCCTTAGAAGAATAAACTTCATATGCGTCTATCTATTATAATTCTGTAAATCTCCTAACATGGTCTTAAGCATCCCAATTTACAATCCATCAGTAGAATTGTCCGAAGGTATTTTTTCAACTTTCCCAATACAATTATTATGTTTCCATGATATGGAAAATGGGTTAAGGCGCTGAGCTGACAGGAGCGTTGGCACGTTGGAAAATGCTTAGTGGCACTTCCCCTGATTGTTTATGTGTTCATTTCATATTCTGGATGGTTGATGGGTTGGATGTGGTGCTGATAAAAGAGGAATAAGGAAATGAAAAGGAAATTCGCTTCACAATCGAGTGGCTGAAGGTTCAAACCAGTTCAGCACCTCTGTAGTATTAACGCGTAGCATTTTATAATCCTGCGTGTACATGTGGTTGAGTGCACGAGTAAGCGTGTATGAGTTTGTGCATTTGTGTTTGTATCTATATTTGTGTACACCGGTGTAAAATGGTTAAGTTCCCTCACTTTAAGTCAAAAGGTGACTCTGCTATTAGATTATTATAAAGCGATGAAGTAAACATCAAACTGAAATAATTATCTCGTTCATTAAGATCAACTTAAAATGTATGAGGGCTGTGTTACATCATGGCAGCAATCTAATGACAGAAACTGTTAACTGGATAATAGAATATTGGTTTCTTCATCAGAAAGTACTTTCTCTTCTCTTAATTCCTTTAACTCCATGTGGAGGCCAATATCACATGGCTGGATGCAGAGAAAACTGCAACCAACGGAAACCAGTGGTGTCAACTTGCTGGTCAATGTACTCGAGAGCACAGGAGGGAATGATACCGATACTAAAGAGCATTTATCATGACCAAGTTCCATGCCTGAATCCTTAGTTGAGGCTTGTGACAAATGCGAAACATATCAATGGTGGTATATGACAGCATGACAAAATCATGCGTGCTTATTCGATAATAACTTTACCCTGTATACATAATTATTACAAAGTCGCTCTAGAATGCGTGAATGATTACCTAAGGCATATACCGAAATGAGTTTCAAAACCTTGTTTAGAAATACAAAAATTATTTAGTTTCAATCGCCTCCCTTTTGGCAAATAGTTTCCTTCTTCCTTCCCTATAAATTTCTTTTTCATTCCCTTTGAGAAATCTTGGGTTACAGGTATTGCGGAGAGAGCGATAAATTTGACAAACTGACGCTTGAAGATTATATTTTTAATGTTGACATCGAGCTGAGAAAGATTAACAAGTGAGAGAGATGATACGACATAGAATCAGATAACGTCATTTCGGAGATATAAGTGTGTCTTCTCACTTGAGATCACACGGAATAATTACTCGCTGACGGATATCGCTGATTAAGAAAAGTTGAATTAATGGCATTGTTAATTACATTTGCGGAAGATAAGGTAACAGTTGAAGAATACTGAATATTGACTTTTAATGTTGCGTCTCCTCGAGGGAGAGTAATAATAAAGAAACACACAGACAGACAATGAGAGATAGAGAAACCGAGAACTAATCAAGAATCGATATAGAAATCATAACAATGCCTGACTTCAACATTATTACTGTTTGCTAACTGAACTAGTTTGCAATAACTCTGCTTCTTTGCGGGAGGTTTATATAACCAAATACAGTACTTATCATATTGCTCTCAATTCGAGATCATAATGAGAAATTTACGATCGACTTTAATCTTTCCTTCCGCAGATAAAAGGAAACGATAGTGAAGCATACTTTTGTGTGATGACGTCAATTGAATATTACGGCTGCTATCAGTTAAATAAGCTTAACTAGTAAGCTTAAAATCTTTCAGAGATAGGAAACTAACACAATTTCGAAATTCGTAACAGAGTGAATTCATTTCCCTTGCGATTCGCTTCTAATATTATTTCATTTATTCATTTAATGATAGTTATATGTAATATAGGACAAATACGAGAAAAATCGATTTATTATACTCGTGGTTCTTGTTTAAATCAATCGGCAATAAAATCGTTACATGAAACGTTTGCTTCTTGTTGTCCTGACTTCAAAACATGCTGCAGAGAGCTTTCATCACTTAGTGGTTCATTAAAATAAATTATAATAGTCTAAGAGCAAATAATTTATCTTTACACACTTCCTCACATGCACCGACTTGTTATACCTCAGAACATAGATGCATCCAAGTAACTAGACCGCACGGTTTTGGTGTGGAGTTTCGACCAAAATGCTATTTTATATTCTGTGCCTCAAAGAAGACGACAATGACCTCATCAGCAAACACACTCAAACATACATACAATACATATTGAGAGGCACAGAAATAAACACACGCACACACATACACACGTAAACACACACAGACACATATATACACACACATGCACACACGTATACATGCACAGACACATTTAAACGTACACTAAAAGGCAGACACACATTTTGTATGCACATTTATACGCGTATTATAGACGCATATACACACATCCAGAAACATGTAGGTAAAATGGAAATAGATTGCTAGAAACATGATGATGATGATGATGATGATGATGATGGTGGTGGTGGAGGTGGTGGAGGTGGTGGCGACGATGATGATAACGATGATGATGGTAATGAATTTGTGGGGTATGTTGCTGATGATTACATATATACTAATTGTCATCATTATAATCAATACAACCCCGCCACCTCGCACGCACACTCTCACACACACACTCACACACATATATACATAAATACGTACATATCCAAATATTCATGTATAAAGACTACTTTATATATCCATACTCTCTCACACACACGTATGTATATACATAAATGCAGATTTAAGTATACATATACATACATGCTTTTATATATATATATATACACACACACACACACACACATACACACAAATATAAGCGTATGTATAGTATTGTATACTATTACGCTAAAACTTCTACGCTTAAAGCACATACATGCCGCTCATGCATGCAGAGATATATACACAAAAGCTGATGCTTAACCGAGTTTGCAATGTATGTATTTCGTATGTATGTGCATGTCCGTGTGCGCGCGCGAATGTGTGTGTGTGTGTGTGTGTGTGTGTGTGTGTGCGCGTGTGTATTTTTGATATCCACTTTGAAGTTTACTCATTATTCTTCAGTTTTATAACAAGCATATAATTCAAACAAGAGTCTATAATTAAGCCGCCTCTCCTCGATTTTGCTTTTTGTATTGTTGCCATTATTCAAGTCAAATGCTTTTCATATGGAATACAAAAAAAAAATGATTATTTTACAAAATAAGTTTTGGTTTCATTTTGTGTTATTGTTTTTTTTTTTGTTTTTTTACTAACTTGTGATACTTATTAGGATCGACTCGGAAACAAGTGTCAAATATTCTTATGTGCTTTTTGGTCGTTTTTATAATAATCGTCTCTTTGGTTTTACAATTAAATTTTTATTAGTTTAGTAGACAGTAGGTTGTAGACAGGAGACAGTTGGCGAACATCTATCGTTTATTCATTTAATTTCTTTTTGTTTGACGTGACCAAAACAGCAGACATGTTTATTCATAGTAAATGAATCTCATGTGATTTTTTGGTTATATGTAAAGTGAGAATTATTATATAGACATGAATAAAATAATATTTGAAACCGAAATCTATTGCAAACAACATTTATGGATTTGCACTTTTCCGAATTAATGAAAAAATAGATTTTTCGAGCAGCGATCAAAATTACAATATTATATAGCGTTTGATTTTTAAAAAATCCAACATTTATCGTCTCATAAAGTTTGTTGCATCCCTTCATTACTGTCTGTCTGTCTGCCTCTTTACTGCACATGTACATGTTAATATACCCACTCCACTGACAAATACAGTATTCTAGAGCTATCTATCCTTCAGGGTCAACCATTCCAATCGGTTTCGCACTTGGTATTAAACCGGGTGTTTATAAGTGTGCAGTTAAATAATACGGTGTGCTGGTAAGAGCTGGCAGTTATTTAAAAGAAGTTAACCTGGTCTGACGTATTAGATGGATCTAATAATTCAAAAACATCTAATTATTAAAGTGGAAAAATTATCAGAAAAGCCGTTTATAGTCCTTTATATGTGTGTTTGTGTGTGTGTGTGTGTGTATGTGTGTGTGTGTGTGTGTATACATATATATATGTATATATATATATGTATATATATATATGTATGTGTGTGTGTGTGTGTGTGTGTGCGTGCGCGCGCGTGTATGTGCATATGTATATGTAAAAGAAGAGCGTTTATGATCATGAATAAATCGCAATTATAACGGAGAGGGTTGCAAAAACCCTTACATGTTTAGAAATAGCAGTCAAAAACCACTGTAAAGCCACTGTAATTACTCATAGTATATCTCCTCACAATAAAGCTGTTTGCAAGAGACATGACATGTAAAATCCTCAATTTAAAAATAAAAGATTAATTCTCTATTGCAATTTCGAGGTTATAATATTACGCCATATTATATACCTTATCGTAAAATAACGGATATAAAACAATATAACCGTCCCATTCCTCTCATCAGGAGAACATTCCTATAGATACAAACTAATACCAAATTATAACTTGGGGCTTAAATGTTTCCCGACCGGCAAGAATAATGTGTCAACCGCTATCTACGCATTCAAATTTTCTTATAAACGCTGTGCATGACGTTGGAATACAACCAATAATAGTGGACGAGCTTTGCATAGTATTCTACAAGTTTATTCAAATGTTATTTAACTATATATATATATATATATATATATATAGAGAGAGAGAGAGAGAGAGAGAGAGAGAGAGAGAGAGAGAAAGAGAGAGAATATATATATACATATATACACAAACACATATATAAGTATATATATATATATATATATATATATATATATATATATATATATAATACGACTTAAATGGCATGACAGAGCCAATTTCGAACTCTATATATCTTCATATGTATCGAAAGATAAAGCTGCAAAGATAACTCATATTATGGTTCAAGTTTCGTTTCAGTGGCGGCGATATATAGAATGATCACAAGGTACATACAGAAAGCAAAATGTACTGCTATATATATATATATATATATATAGAAACATAGAGACAGACAGACACACATACACATGTGTGTGTATGTATGCATGTATGTATGTATAATTCTGTGCATGTGTACTTACATATACCTGCGATTTAGTACGTCCATTTGTTTTCATTGGCACCGGCATATTGTTATTTGTGTGTGTGTGTGTGTGTGTGTGTGTGTGTGTGTGTGTGTGTGTGTGTGTGTATTCCAATATGTAATTCCGTGTATGTACGCGTTTGCTCCTGTTATCTCTACGTCTCTTCTGAGTTTTTTAATCTCCCTCTTTTTCTACCTCTCTCTCTCTCTCTCTCTTCCTCTTTTTAGATGTTTGTGAATGTATGTTTAAGTATATGTATGCGTGTGTGAGTGCATGCCTGTATACTTGTGCGTATAAACGTATTTATGTGTGTATATGCATGTATATATGTGTATGTGAGGAGTAAGAAACGAAATACAATGTTCTTTGTTACAAAAAGTTCACAGAGTGAAATAAATTTTTATGCCGTTGGCCTTTCTTACGGCAGAAAACTTATTCTATTGCATCAACTTTTTGTACTCGTTACTTCCCCAACGCAGACCATCGCTAGTTTCCTCCAAATCTGCTCTTTCAATATATCCAATTCTTAGTCGGTTAGTTTAATACTTACTATCTCTTGATATTGGTTTCCTTTTTGGGGTATGTTTTTTTATTTATCTATTTATTGTCGAAGCGGTCTGTTTTCTCGAAATTACTTTTTGATATATATATATATATATATATATATATATATATATATCGTATGTGTATTTCGTGTGCAAGATTCTTGATGTGGATACGTGTGTTGAAAGAAATACAATTAAACCTTGGGAGAGGCATTATGCCGGTAATAAACACACGCACTGGTTCAGTCCTTTATTAATTTATATAGTTTTTTGTTAAATTATTTCATTGCTGAAGAGATTGCAAGAGTGCAATGAAATAATTTAACAAAAAACTATATAAATTAATAAAGGACTGAACCAGTGCGTGTGTTTATTACCGGCATAATGCCTCTCCCAAGGTTTAATTGTATATATATATATATATATATATATATATATATATACATATACACACACACAAACACCCATAAGCATAGTTATATATAATCATTTTTTATCTTTGTTCTCGAGATGGACCTGTAATATTGTATACTTTAATATACTTATATATCTATAGGGAGAGAGAGCTTTATATATATATATATATATATATATATATATATATATATATAATTTGTATGTATGTATATATATATATATATAACATACATATATTTCGTATATTTTTCTACTTTACACACACACACACACACACACACACACACGCGCGCGAAGACCCGCATACCTCTAGGCATTGATGTTTGCGTGTGTTTTCCATTCATTTAGTTCTCATCCATAATGTAGAATTTCCATGGTAACGCGGTATTTTCGGTACAATTCAATTAGGTTTTAAGTGAACTTATCCAAGCGTCTCTCACTCAGTAGCCAAGCGTATCATTGGTCAAAGCGTCCATAAAGAACCACGATTTCTGATGCGCTCCGAGGTGTAAGAGGTGCGTTCCAGACGAATTACAAAATGAGAACTGGTTTTTATTCTTGTATGGCTGATAGTTCACTGCAGTAAAGTTTCATCAACTATCTTTACACATCTAATACCTTCAGCAAAAAAAAAAAACCGTAACGACACACTCCTGTGTCTCCTTCTCTTTAGAGAACTGTAGTAAACTGAAGAAGTCATAATAAGACCGAAGTATGCTAGAATTGTCTCCCGTACTTGTTGAAATAAAATGATATTAGACTCATTAAAATTGATAAGGCGGCGAGCTGGCAGGAACTAAGTTTAGAAGCTAAATTTTTTCCTTATTTGTGAGAACTTTTAAAAATCCTTTTCTACTCTGGATACAACGCCCAAAACTTTGGGGGAGGGAACTAGTCGATTAAGTACCAGTATATAACTGACACTTAATTTATCGACCCCGAAAGGATGAAATGTAAAGCCGACCTCGGCAGAATTTGAGCTCAGAACACAAAGACAGACGAAATACAGTTAAGTATTTCGCCCGGCGTGCTAACGATTCTGCCAGCTCGCTACCTTGAGAACTTTTAAAAATTAAACTAGAACTTGCATACATAAATACGTACATATAGACATACATACGCACATACATACACTCATATATAGATACATACACACATACTTAACTTCATACATACAAACATACATACATGCATATATTTATACATGAAACATACACACCTACATATATTCATAGATACATTCATAAATATACACACATACATTCAGATATAAATACATACGTACATGCAGATATACATATGTACTCACGTACATGCATAGATAGTTATATACATACACAAACACACACACACACTCCTAAGATCATATAATACAGTAACAACACCAAAACTGAAATCTTTTTGTAATAATCTCGGAATAGATAAGCAAAAGATAAGGAACAAAAGAAAAAATGTTGGACGATCTCACACGCAATATTTACAGTGTCTTCAAGCCTTGGGATTATATCACCACAGAATATGTGGGCGAATGGAGGAGATAAGACAGAGAGGAAAAGACGAAATCCCTTCGCGATAAGTAAGCAGCTGTCCGAGTAGAATTGGTTCAACTTTTTGAATCACTCGTTTAACATCAAATGTAGGAGAGTGTAATTTTCCTTCATTGTACACATTTCGTTTTCTGTTCTTTTTTATGTTTCTTTTTTTTTTTTTTTTTTTTTCATTTTATGATAACGGCTGATGAATTCTTCGAAATTGAATTACTTTGACAAGAATAGACATAAATAATAGAAGATTCTTACACAATGAATATATCCATCAATTACATCTGTGTTCGGTTTCTCCTTCTGAGGAAAGACTTCAACAATTCTGGAGATAAGGAAGAGATTTAGCACCGAGACCGACAACACAAGACAAAAGAAGACAAGACCAAAGGGTGGGTGTCATGCATAAAAATTTATATGAAAACAGAGATATTTTTAGAATATCGAATGTTTTAAATATATGTAATATATATATATGTAATATATGATTGTGTGTATATATATATATATATATATATATATATATATATATATATATATATATATATATATATACGTGTGTGTGTGTGTGTGTGTGTGTGTGTGTAACGTATATGTGAGTGTAATGTCTATGGTCATCGTCGACAACCACGGGCAAACTCATGTAATATACATATACAATACGGGTCGACCAAAGCCTTGTGCCAAAATTTGAAACTATGATGATTATTATTATTATCATTATTACTATTATTATTATTATTATTATTATTATTATTATTATTATTATTATTATTATTATCATTAAGGGTGGTGGATTTGCACAATCGTGATAGTGTCAGATAAAATGTTATTGCGCTATTTGATTCCGCTCCTTCTGCACCGATTTCAGTTTTGTCGTTCATGCTTCCCTGATCAAGTTGTGAGATCGATTTGATTGCTTAAGTCCTTCTCTCTTATTTCTGGCCTTGTTCGAAACAGCACTTTGTGCCAACTCTTTGCACTTTAAGTTCAAATTTCATTAAAATTAACTTTGCCTTTCGTCCCTCCTGGCTGGATAAAATATAGTCCAGGTCAAGTATGAGCTCTCTCTCATCATCATCATTGTCGCTATTGTTCTCCACCGCATAAATCTTTTACGATCGGGTTGGACGTAATTACATCTCAGCTCCTGCCGCAGTTCAGACGCACAACACCTTTCTCAGCACATCTCTTACTTCTCTCTCTCTCTCTCTCTCTCTCTCTCTCTCTCTCTCTCTCTCTCTCTCTCTCTCTCTCTCTCTCTCTCTCTCACCCAAAATCCGCTGCACTGTACAGAAAGAAGGACGTGATGGAGAACAAGTCACAGCAACAATCCTATCCTCCAAGACAGCCAGCCACTTTCCCATTCCGTCGCAAGGAAGAATATGGTCGCCGAGGCTGTGGCAGAATATGGCACAGGATGATGATAATGAAATGTCTATTAGTTATGCGCCGTTCTCTGGATGTTAAATAGTTTGAGTAGACTAATGGAAGGAAATAAAAGAACAACTTTTATCTACAAGTGAAAAACCTGTCAAAACAAATGACTATCGCTCACAGAAAATAATTAACATCTATCGGTAAAAATAAGAACATTTGTTCTGGCTTTCAATTTCGTGTTTAATCTTGACAGCTGTGCGTTATAATTTTACTAGCAATTCAAAAGAAGGACAGGAGGCCGGAGGTTGCGGCTGGTGGAGAGGGAGTTAGGTAAAGAGGGGAAGAAGAAGAAGAAGAAGAAGAAGAAGAAGAAGAAGAAGAAGAAGAAGAAGAAGAAGAAGAAGAAGAAGAAGATGATGATGATGATTGTGAAGAATGAAGTGTTGTTGTTTAATGATATGTGCATGTGTTTGATGGTTGAACAACTGATTACAGCAGACGATGTAGTTAATGGTCATGTCGGAAAAGTGTCAGCTGTAGAACGGTAGGAGTAAATGTAAGTAGAGAGAGATGAGGGGAGGAAAAGGATGAGGGAAGCAAAGGAGAGGGTGGGGGAGAGGTGGAAAGGAAGAAAGAGGGGAAGAGAGAGAGGAGAAAGAGATACGGAGAACCGTTGAATCGAGAAGTGTGAGAGAAAGAGTGATATGGACGTGGAGAGAAAAATAGTGAGAGAGAAGGTGAAAGAGACGAGGAGAGAGAAAGTGACAGAAATAGTAATACACGGGAGGAGAGAGAAAGGGAGAAACGTGAGCATCGGGCGAAAGGACGAAGAGGGATGACAGACAAGGGAAAGAGAGGGAGAGAGAGGGGGAGAGAGAGGGGGAGAGAGAGAGGGAGAGAGAGAGAGAGGGAGAGAGAGAGGGAGAAAGAGGGAGAGAGAGAGGGAGAAAGAGGGAGAGAGAGAGATGGGGGGAGGGTGATATAGAGATGATAGAAGGTGAGAGAGAGAGATAGATGTGAGTAGAGAGCGAAAAAGAGGGAAAAGGATGAGACAGATGAGGAAGAAGGAAGAGATGACAAACGAAATACATCAACAGAAAGAAAAAAAATTGGAAAGGGATGAAGAGGGGAAAGAATTCGTGGAGGCGAAGCTTTGAATCGAATTCCAAATCATGCTAATTCGGTCGATGAAGTCACGGTAACAACAAGTGAACTCTTAGATAAAAGTATATGAGGCGATGCGAGGTTCCTGGAAAAGTTATGGAAGAAGAAAGACGGGAGTATAAAACATAAAAACACACGACTATGGACCCAGCACCACTGATCTGTAGAAATCAGACAAATCTTTTAGTTTATTCCTCAGGGTTGCTTGTTTTTTGTTCTGTTTTTGATTTTAGAAAAGAAAATCCTTATTTAATTACATAGTCAATTACTGTGTTTCTTCTAATTACTTTACTTAATTGCAGTGTTTAACTAGAAGCTTTTCAATTTGTAGATGTTAAAACGAAGAGAAAAAAAACCCTAACAGATAAGAAGAGATCAGTGTTTCTAACGTAGGCACAAGTCCATGATAATAAACTCAAATTTTGGCACAAGGCCAGAAATTCTGGGGAGAAGGCTGGTTGATTACATCGATCCCAGTGTTTAACTTATTTTATCGACCCCAAAAGGCAAAGACAACCTCGGCGGGATTTGGACTCAGAACGTAAAGACGTGCGAAATGCCGTTAAGTAGTTTTGCGTGGCGTGCTAACGAGCCTTTGTATATTTCGGGCAGAAAGGCACCTCATCAAAAATGAACGGCTTAGAAATGTAAGTTTATGTAGATTCTGCCATGTAAATTGCCGATCGGGCTTTGTTCGACGAATGCGGTACCAGTAAAAATGATGGTCGTACAGGTCTGAGTGGGGTGGTGTTTGACAGGTACTGCCTTATCACACGTTGTCACGCTGATTCTGGAGTACATAGGTCTGTGGAATACTCAGCTACTTTTACAAGTTAATTCAGGAGCATATAAATCAGTCGATCGAACAACTGAATCTGCGCGTCGAACGACGGGGATCCACCACCACTTCTATTTTCACTTATTTGCTTTTATTTACCTCCTCCTCCTCCCCCTCCTCCATGCTGGTGATGGCTTTTACTGTTGCTCAAACCGATTCAGCACTGAACGGCTCTGCCTGTAGCAAAATGCGTATCAGTGATGACTCTCTCATCTTCTTCTCAGATATGTGCATCTAGGAATGCATTACCCACTATGCCCCACCTTTTTATAAGATGGCAAGGTCTTATTAGTGTCAATTTTAGCTGTTGTTTCTTGGAAACCAAGTGACTATGTAGAATCATCCGGACACTTAAAGCTTCATTCCTATAGACACAACGAATATTTCCTGCAGATTCCATTGCTAAAGAGTCTCTTTTGAATTCAAACATGCAGTGTCTGATATAGTTCTAAACTAAATTCATTTTAATAGGGAAAAATCGATACGAATTTAATCAATATGGTAGAAAGTAATCTGCAAAGAAGGAAAATACATTGAAATGTAAAAATTAATGTTTATGGTATTGTGTGTATTGAAAAATTATCTTCAAAATGACCATGCCGAAAACGAGTCAGAAGAGCCTTTATGTGGTCTTCCTGCTTGTTCGAAATAGCAACTAAATATCCCTCAAAATTACACGTCTTTACGTGCTTAGAAGGTTAGCACAGATTAGATAATGTAGTCCTAGATAAGCAAAAAGGTGAAATAGTTACAGCCGGAGTTCCTTTGGTCATTTGTCTGTTAATATGGAGAAGGTTAAAAAACAACGATTATCAGACTCGCAAATATAGAAATAGCAACCAAATAGCCCTCACTCCTACCCCCATCCACATTGTCTAAGGATTCAGAAACGGTTACATTAGATAATAGGAGGGACAAGTTTAACAATGGTGTTATTATTATGTAGACATAAAGGCCTTGGGCAATGCTTTATAATCATCGTATCATCATCTCGTAAGTGACGTAACTAGACGGGGAACGACGGACAACCCGCCTCGGGGGACTCTTTGATGAAGCTGAGGCACTGCTAGGTCTGCTTCATAGGCTTGGGAGGTCCGGGGACGGCGGTGGAAAACTCAAGGTTTACCACACTCTAGCGTTTGTCACTGGTCACGGTCCGCAGGAATTAGCATACGAACCACACATCTCGATTCTAAATGGTCGATACGTTATCCGCGTGGATATCCGGTCAATTCTATTGTGTCATTAGTGAAAGCAAAAAATGAAAATCTAAAACTAAAATTTTGTCGAAATTTCACAATTCTCTCCCACAAAACAGTCATTTAATGCATGCGATAAATCAACATTGTGGTCGTGGAGAATTTGGAAGGAAGGAAGGAAGGAAGAAAGGAAGGAAGGAAGGAAGGAATATTTTCTAAAAAGCAAGATATTTAAGAGGGTAAACGCTTATAAAATTTCAAAAAATAATAGCAATAATAATAATGATGATGATGATGATAATTTTGGAAGAAGGAATGTGTTGAAAGTGGACTTTCTATTGCTTATTTACGTTTATTTATTTTATTTTTCTTCAGCAAAAGGAGGTTTATAAAATCAATAAAGATCCATTATCTAAAATTCATTTCTGTAATAAAATAACATCGGTTGGTGGCGGCGGCGGCGATGGAGGGAGAAATAGTGGGGGTGGAGGAGGACGGCGGAATGAAAGAATTTTCTATATTAATTATTAAACTCTTGAACCTAGAATAAAATAAAAACATTAAAAAAAAAACGTGAACTGGAATATTTCTGTTATGAAAATTTACAAGATTTTCTATTTTCACCTTTAATAAAACTGTACATTTAAAATTTTTAAAAATTTCCATTGTTTCTTTCCATTTCTTTTTTACTCTCTTTCCCTCCCGAAATTTTGCTGATAACTAATATATATATATATATATATATATATATATATATATATATATATATATCCTGTATTTCTTGCACGTTTCATTTCAATCCAAATGTTGTTCCACAATTTTCTCCCAGAATAAAATAATATGTGATCTTACATTCTCAAAAAAATATGAATCACCGGACAGAGGTAATAAGTGGGAAGCCCTGCTTTACTCCAATGAACGCAGCCCTACCTTGTGCTTGTCGAAGGGTGGGTGTATGTGTGTGTACGTGTGTGTGTGTGTGTGTGTGTTTTGTTACGTACTTGCATAATGTGATTCCAAAACTACTTTTACCTTATTATTTCTAGAAAGCCTTTCATTGATTTAGTTAAGTAAACTTCCGCAGTACTTGTGATTCTTCTTTCCATTAGACTGGAACAAAATGTCCAACAAGGCTGTCTCATTGAACAATTCCAAGAAAGATGATAGTTATCATCAAATAATAAACTAAAAAACAACATCCTACGTGTGATTAAACATAAAATTGCTCCTTAAAATCGCTTTTATTTCGCTCTAAAGGAGCAAGAAGAAAAAAAACATTTTTTTACTGTTTTCAGTGTTTTTTTCCAAAATAGGTCGTCAGTTTCACACTAATCATTCTTTATATCTTGTTTTACTATTTTATTTTCACGCATACAAACACACGCGCGCGCGCGCACACAAGGTCTTGCTATGTATCGATCTCCTTTTATATCTATCTGTCTGTTTATCTCTTGGCCTACCTGTCTGTCTCTCTGTCTCGTTATCAATCTATCTCACTATTTTTCTCCGCCTATTTCTTTCTCTTCACCTCACTTTCATCCCATTTCCCTCCATCTTCCTGGTAGTCTTCCATCCCTCTTCTACTCCACCCTCTCTCTCCCTCACTCTCTCTCTCTCTCCCTCACTCACTCTCTCTCTTTTTTTCCTTTATCATCGGTTTCTCCCTAACTCCATTCTTTTTTCTCCCTATCAATCTATTTAGTTACGTCTCTCTTTCTCTCTCGCTTTCTCTCTCTCTTTCTCTCTCTCTTTCTCTTTCTCTTTCTCTCTCTCTTTCTCTCTCCCTCTCTTTCTTTCTCTCTCACTTTTTCTCTCTCTACCCATCCCCTTCAGTCTATCCTGTTTTTCTCTAATTTCGCTTTCTCTTTTTCTCTCATATTCTCTCCTTCTCTTTCTATTATTTTTTTACTTCTCAACCACCATCTCTCTCTTTTATTTCTCTTTCTCTCTCTATCCTATTTCATTTCCTTTTCCTTCTCCCTATCTCTCAATCTTTTCTATAAAAGTAAGAAATCTGAAATCCTCAACAGCTAAATAAGTTTTTCCAATTTTCTTTTGACAGTCGCCAAAGTCAAAAAAAAAACAAGAAAAAAGAAAGAGGAAGGAAGGAAAGAAGGAAAGTAAAAGACAATAGTTCTTTTTGAGAGTTAAATCTGGTGCCGTTTTGGGTCGTTCATAAAAATCTCGATGCATTAGCTAAAAATACTTCTGTTAATCCTCACAAGGACGGCAGACAATCGGAGCGAATAATAAAACCGTATAACATTTCTCATTCGGCAAATTAATTCATAGGCAGAAGACGGGATTAAATAATCTCTTTTTGTGTGATAGGATTAACAAGCCGCCCTATTTAGCACCACCGGTATGCTACCACTTCTTTATCGAATGTCTTGAGCGGAGTCCATTCTGTTTAAAGGATGCGGGACATACTCTCCGACTTACTTTTTGTTCTTGCTTTCATTGCACTGGAAGGGTTTAGGCAGAACATCAACTGCATTGATCTTGTTGCTGCTGTTGTTGTTGTTGTTCTTCTTCTTCTTCTTGATTTTGTCATTGATGTTGCTGTTGCGGGCTTTTTAGTGTGTGTGTGTGTGTGTGTGTGTGTGTGTGTGTGTGTGTACGTGTACGTGTGCGTGTGTGTTCTTTACGTATAACGTCCAATATAGAATAATTTCTGGGTGTTCTAACTTCTTTCCTGGTTGTGACATTAAAAATGGCTTTCAGCAAAAAGCATCGAATCACAAAACTTTTATAGGCAGAATGTAGTCAATTAGATCTACCCAATAATTTGACTAACACCTATTTCATTGATCTATGAAGGATGATATGCTCGATGGAGCATGGCATAGTTTACCGCAAACTCTTACGTTCTATGATCAATGAGTTCATTGCTAGGCTACCTGTCACCTTTGCAATACTTATTTCTAAAGTAGGCACAAGACCAGGAAGTTTAATGAATATTAACTATTTGATTGATCCCTTTTATAGTCAGTCTCAATTATTTTGTGAATATTTTTATTTTATGCTTATCACAAATAACTAACTTAACTCGACATCAAAACGTGTAGATTATATAAAATCTATAAACTCTGACTTATACATTAACAGTTTCTAAATTTAAGGACTCCAAAAATATCATGAATAAATCTTTGTATTATTTTTATATCTTTTCAACCATTTTTTAAAAGAAATATTAGCTTTTCGTCGTATATTCCGCCATGATTTTTACAAATTTGTAACGTGCGTGGGTGCGTGTGTGCTTACTAATTTGTCTTTCAGCCTCTATGCTTTCGACCAATGTTCTTTTCGAAAAATGTTACCTTTGAATGTTTCTTTTGGGGACCTGGTGTAAGTAGTAATATGATTTTATGACTCCTTATTTTCTGTTGGGGGCAGAAAGCTCAGCTTAAATGCCTAAAAACGTTCCAGCTGTAACCAAACAGATTTTTTTTTTCGAATATGTGTCAAACTGCTTTATCCAATTACTTTTTTTTAGGAAAGGAATTGACAGTAGAATGTGATCAAAAGTATTCCAGCCATAGCCATCCCGTCTAAGACTACGTTAACTAGTGTGTCCCTCCGTCTTTTTTTCTTTTTAAGAAAAAAAGACAATGTATGATTTGAGAGAGATTTAGCTGCTTTTCTAGTTTGTTAACCTATCACTTATAATAAGCTCCGTCGTTGGATTGCTTACATCATTCTAGTGGGGCTCACAAAGGTCATAGATACTACCGCACATATCCTAACATATTTTAAATAAAAAAAATGATGAAACAATACCATGACAAACTCCTGCCGGCTGGGATTAGTATAGTTCAAACAAATTGACTAAACGAAACATCAATATATTCTATTGCATCGAAGAGCTGATGCAAATTATATGAAATCGGGCGTTAAGATATAACATTGTCTTTAAACTGAAACGGTTAACATTAACTCTCTTCTCTCCAAGGTCGATAAAATTGAGTTATTATATAATTTCAGTTTCATTTATAATTCCCCAAACACTTTTAACACCATATATATGGTCTAGTGTTTAGGGTGTTGCACTCACGATCGCAAGGTCGTGGTTTCGAATCCCGATCAACTTTACCTTTCATCCTTTCAGGGTCGATCGATAGAATAAAGCACCAATTAAGTACTGTGATCGATTGCCCCTCCCGTTAACATTGCTCGCCTTGTACTGAAACTCGGAACAATTATTATTATCATCATTTTCTTTGATATCCATTCTGCTTTCATATAATATTGCAAAGTGTATGATCCTACATTGTTCGTTTATTCTTTTTATCATTGTTTTTTGTTTGTTTGTTTTTTTGGCGGGGGTTGTCATCTACAATCATTTCTAGTCCCCTTGCTTACAAAGAATATGTCCTGGGGTCGATTTATACGACTAAATGCAATGCTCCAGTATGGCCGCAGTCAAATGATTGAAACAAAAGAATAAAAAAACAAAAATATCTATATGTATGTACGTATGTATATAGATACATACACATACAAACGCAAATATACATACACGCATATACACGCGCAGAGACACATATCCTCCTGAGGACACGTGCACTAAGGATTATTGTATGTCTATGTGTGTATATGTCTGTGTGTGTATATGTATGTAATGACGTCTGAAAATATATGATCCGATCGCTATATTTACTGGTTGTGTCATGATATCAATTAGTATATAATCCCCATAAATAACACAAATTGTATTCTTGAACAATGGAGAGTAAAAAATTAAATGTTTTCGAAGAACTAAATCTCGGGAAATACTACTTAAATGGCTCCGCATTTATTCCTCGAAGCTAATCCTTTTGGTATTTCATGTGTATATATATATATATATATATATATATATATATATATATATATATATAAGCTGTGCGCAGTAAGAACCTTGCTTCAGGAATCACGTGGTTCCGGTTCAGCCCTAATGCGTGGCACCTTAAGCGAGTGTCATATATATAATTTTATTTGTTTTTTATGGGGTCAGTTTTAATTTATAGACTAGTTTATCAAAACTTTGTATATCTAAGGCTGAGAGAATAAAGGACATTATCTGTTACGGGTAGGACTGAGAGAGCAGACAGAAATCATAGTTGGTATAGTCATAAGAATCATGAGGTTTGGTAAATTTGAATGTTCCATAACTAAAATATTCCTTTAACTGATACTAGACATCAGTCTTTTATTGATAATGGCTAAATAATAAATATATAATTTTTAGTCCAATATATTTTGAATTATTATACTTTTTCTATAAATCTTCTCTATTGGTGTTAATAAGCTAAATATACTTTACAATAGTATTAGTAATTAAGCTATTTTATTTCTATGGTATTCTGCCCTAATTGATTTTTTACTTCATTTCTTTATTAATTTATGATTAGCCTTTATTTATTCATAAAAAAAATTAAGCTAATCTTTGTATCTCTATAAATTCATACTTAGCTTATATAAAAACTATACTGGTATATTCACTACATATAAAAAAAAATTGCTTAGAATATAATTTTATTAATATATAATTAGAATGTTCTTTTACCTCAAAACTCCTTTATTAATACCAGTATATACCTATTAATCAATATTCAGCCAATTAGCCGGAAAATTAACTGTTTGTTGGGCTAGTCAGCTCACTAATTACTGTGCACTGGATGGTAGACCAGCAGTCCCTAATTTAGAGCACTTACCCTACTTATTACCTCTCCTTAACCATAAATATTTCTATAATTTTCCTACGGAATAAATTCGTTTCATTTTTACTAATTTCACAATGCTATTAAAATCTTTTGGACCATTTTCAGCCCCAACCGCATTACTTCCTAAGTGTCCGAATAGGTTCCTCTCTAAATATTTATTCTATAATATTATTACTATTTTTTTTAAATCTAGTATTTATTATCCTAAGCGTTTTAGGGCCCCTTACAACATACACCATTTCCGCTTTCATTTATTTATTTATCTTACCCTGTATAACGGTCTCAATAGTTGACCTTTCGTTTTTAAATTTCAACTGACCTTGGCCTATCTCACTTCACACAACAGGTGGAAGGGATTTACCATCAACTAGTAAATAAATAAAAATTACACTTAACCCATTAGCACTTTATTATGGTTAATACTATCAATTAGTACTACAAACATAATTATTATAAATTATTGTATCTTCACCCCTCCCTCGACTAAAATCTATTGGCGTATCCCACTGTTATTTTTTGTTTCTTTATTATTTATCCATCCTACTCCCACTGTACAGAGGACTAATCAACAAACTGCTATTTTTAGTTTAGTCATTTACTTAACATTCCAAAGAGATACGCAAGCAAAATGGTATAATTACAACCATATTCAACTTGTCCCTTTTTCTCCTCTATGCTCTTCTTCTTTATCTATTCTTCACTCCGATGAAGCTCATTGTTTCAGATCAGTTTTATTACCAAATATGATAAATATTTTAGTTTATCAATGGCAGTACCATACAACATTGGAAGCAGAAACAGCTGTTAGATGGGATACAGTCTATTTGTATTAAATTAATAAATAATAATTGATGTAAGGCAATTGTTGTTCATCGATATTTCTCCATTTTCTGTCTTCTTTAAATTTTATATATATATATATATATATGCGTATATATACTAACACACGCGCACACACATATATGCATTTATACATGCATACATTTACGCATAAGATTTTCTTAAATGCATATATTTCGATCCATATTAACTCATTCTTTATATTAGGTCCTCCATTAACAATCTTCAGTCTTCATAAAATTCAGGACTTCCTTTTTTCTTATAATTTTCTTTTACTAATATATTTATATTATTTCTTTATTTCTTATTCTTTTTATCATTTTTTCCTCTTACACATTTCACTATTACTTCTTTTATAAAATATTTTATTTCATTTCATTATTATTTCAGTTCTTATCAATAACTTTAACATAATTTTCTCCCATCCCCCCGTGGTATTTTTATCGACACATTTTAAAATTCCCAACATTAATGCCATATTTAATATTAACAAAATTTGTATATCTGTTGTGTTTTACTTACACGTCGCCTGAAACGTAACATACTATATACACATCATATTTAGTTAGCA